>NW_027395666.1:1244010-1463614 GCF_004382785.1 Trichoderma ghanense | reverse complement strand
AAAAAAAAAAAAAAAAAAAAAAAAAGAGGCTCTCCAGTCCAGGTGAGACGAGATGCTGCTGATGCCACTTCGCCCGAGAAATGGCCTCCCATCCTGGCCCGTCCAGTAGGTACCCCGACTCAGCACCAGCGGCCAGGACCAGGCGGGCGAGGGTGACTGTCGTCTGTCGGATTTGCGCCAGGTACCGGTACATGCACTGCTACCTTGTGCGAAAGCCGGGATACCTCCAGCCTCCAGCCTCCAACCCGTCGACATGGGACTCTCAACCGTGCCGTCGTCCGTATTTTTGGCATTCTGGTGGTCTGGGGGGGCGCGCGCATGGCCCGCTGACGCCACCAAGAAGCTCCAGGAAAGCTCCCAGGTACACGCTAGCAGCTAGCTGTCGGGCTAGGCTGGCAGGTACCTGCGGTCAGGAGCTGGCTCTTCTTTTGTCGACCAGCTACATGCGCAGGGTTTTGCGAACGAGAAACTGGGGCTTCGTTACAGGGTTTCCGACTTGGGACGGCGGCGAGAACGCCAGAGGTCTGTGGGATGATGTCGGCGATACAGCCCAGGCAAGGGAGCCCTGCCCGCTGTCTGCCGGGCTCTCGCCTTTCACTTCTGGTGGCCTGCCTGCATGCCTGCCTATCTCTCATGACAGTCAAGGTTGTTTCCCGCTGGCCACCCTTTACCCCGTGCCTGTCTCTCCGTCTGCGCTTGTCCCGACCTACGTAGTCGGGGAGCGGCAATACATACGTCGCCAGTGGCCGGGGGCAGTCTCTGTTGGCACCCAATGGCACAGTTGCCCAAGAACTCGGGGGCGGCCAGGGGCCCTGAAGTCGGAGCGATCACAACACCTGCGAGCGAGGGTCTGGACAGATGGATGGCTGCGGGCAGATGATACGGGACAGACGTGGAGGGCGGGCGGCAGAGGGTGACTCGTACATGTACAGGGACCAACGGCAGCAGCATTTCACTGGCAGAAGTACTGGGTACGCGCCGAGAGAAACTCGGTCAAGTCCGAAGCCAGAGAGACGAGAAAGCGACTAGAAAAAGAAAGGAAAATATTACTGAGGCGCCATATGATAGACCCGTGATGGTGGAGGAGAGCGTGTGGACTTTCGGCCAAGTCGCGTGGATCACGCCCATCTGCCATTGGCCACTGCACCTTCTCACCACAGCCAAGAGCACAGAGCACAGAGCACATTGAAGCGAAGTACAGGTACAGATACAGGTACAGGAGCAGGAGCAGGAACCCGGGCCAGGAAGCTCCAATGAAGACGTCCAAGACCTCCAACTGCCCGAACAGACACGATGGTGATACAGCAGCTCCAAATTTGCTCCGCACGCGCTAGCGGCCGGTACTGTATGTACGTACTACATGTCTCCAGCTTTCGAATGATTTGCGAGCGCTCAAACAAGCTGCATTGATTCAAAGGCCCGGCGCCAGTGCGCGTCAGGTAGGAGGTACTCGCGCTTGTACTTGTACTCGTGTAGGAAGCCGTCGGTCATGGACGACAGCTGCCAGGACGAAAATGGGCGAGATGCGCGGTGCGGACAGCCAGGCCGTATCTACATGGGACGTGTCCAACTCCCGGCGTTTGGTTCTAATACCTTGGTTCAAAGTAAAGTGCGGGCTACAAGTGCTGATGATGCCACTGGTGCTCCCTTGCCGTGTGTCTCTGTTCTCTGGATCCGTTTGTTGACGTCCCTCGCGATGTCACCGTCTTCGTCTTCCGTCCATCTCTCCTCATTGTTCCATCTCGCTAGCCGCCCCGTGTCGTAGCAGTTCATCTCTGACTAATGTGCTCCGAAATGAGCTGGGGCAACGCTCCGTCTGCCTGAAGCCAATATATGATGCATATGCGAGTTCCTGCTCCTCCTCTCGTATGCCCTCATCACTCAAAATCCATCTACTACGCCGTGGAGACAAAACGCCATCCGTACGGCTGTACACAGACTACCTAGTACATGCATATGTGTCTTCGTACAGTAGCACACCGACGGAAAGCAGCAGCAGGACAAGCAAGCAAGCAAGCAAGCAAGCAAGCAAAGCAAAGCAAAGCAATAGCGCACCAGCTAGCCCATCGGCGAGCTCCAGCACAGATCCAAGCAGCTTCCATACTTACCATCACAAGTGCTCCGTCCATTCATCAGTCCGACTTGTTCAAGCCATGGCTGCGCGCGAGTAATATCCGGGCGCCGGATAGAGTCCCTAGGCCCGGCGGAGAGGGCGGAGAAGGGCCACTACGGGTTGCTTTAGAAGCCTCACCATCGTCGACGCCATCGTTTAATTTCATGCTCTTGCTCGCCCGCGGCTTAGGCTCGTCGAATTTTCTGCTTCTAGGGCCCGTTAGCTTTTTTTTCTCCCAGCTCCCAACTGAATGGACCGAGCCGCGAGCGAAGCCTCCCATGGATGGTGGCGTGGGGCAGCCGGCGCCGATTTTGCAGTTTCTGCTTGTTTGTTACGTTGTAAGCAGGGTCACTTTGAGAAAGCACAGCAGTCTGACGTCTGTCATTCAAACAGCAGGGATGGAAACACAAGCAGAAGATGCCGCTTGCGGCACTTTGCGGCCTTGTTTGGAAGACGGCCGAGCAGACGGTCAGGCAGAGAGAGGTACAGTAACCCATACGAGACGGATTACGTGTACATGTACTTTGCAAGCACGGTCCAGACGCTGCGTGCTTGGCGCAACACGGGAGTAGGTCTCAAGTACATGCACGTACTCATACTCTGCTTCAGCCTGAGATTTTGTCTTTCGCAGCGCGCGCGGCCAATGCAGCCACTTTCAACTCTTCACACAAAAGAGGCAAAGCCGTGGGCGGGTCGGCGCACTCGGCCGCTCTGCTGCGAGAAGTTCCAACTTACCTACGTAGGTACTGCTGCATGACGACCCTCTCCCGCTTGTTTTTCTTTACTCGTCAGTCCACCATCAGCCTTCAAGTGAGAGTACCTCCTACTACCTACCAACGGCCCTTGCCAGTAACATGTATTCCTACCGTATACAGTACATACACGCTGGGCACATACGCCAGTCGATAGCCTCCCGAACACACTCTTGCCTATTGTCCATGTACTTGCCGCCAACTTTTGAGCTCAGCCCGTAAACCTTGGCTTTAGCCACTCCCGCCAGTCTGGTTTACCTTGAGTGTGTGGGAAGGGAGGGCGAGAGGGGAGACGAAAAAGAACGGCCTCCAGCCTCTCCGTTTGCCATCTTTCTAGCGCCGCAGATGGGCAAGGGGAACTCAATGCCTCCACGTGAAAAGACGGATGCGCCGGGCATATTTAGGTTCGTTGGGCATGAAGCTTGTGCCAACTTCGTACAGTACTGGATGTCTTCCTCTTGGTGTCCCAATTCTTCAACCGTTGACCCTGGAGTGTGTGTGCCGCATCAACTGATCTGCAGACGACGCACATACATACATACGCAAGGCAAGTCGTTGACGCAGGGCGGGCACAAACTCCGACGCTGCGGGAGCAGGAAAATGCTACGACCCTTGGACGCAACACGGGCCACGGGCTGGTTTGGGGGTTCAATGAGGGGTCTTTTCTCCTCCATCCTCTGCGCGTGTCTCTATCACGAACTCACACACCAGGGCATTTCCTGTACACGCCTCGCATGTACATGAGGCAAGTAAAGTACTAACTAACCTTGCGGGATACTCCGTGCGGTGGTGTACATGTACGTCTCCCCGGCGGTTTGTTGCTGGCCACATGCTCGCAGCCAACCGTCGTGCCGTGCCTTCATGCCGCCCTCTGGATCAGGGGGTTTCTCTTTTTCTTTTCTTTTCTTTTTTTTTCTTTTTCTTTTTCTTTCCGTTCCTTTCTTCCTTTTCTCAAGCAGTAGAAGCACACTATCATCTTCATGCAGCTGCGTGAAACGGCCCGCAAGAGTAGAGGAAGGGCAGGGGAGTGTGAAAATTCCCCGTCACCAGCTCTATTATTAGACGAGAACCTAGATCAAACCATCAAGGTCAACATGCATGCACGGCACGAAGAGAAACAAAAAGGAAGAAGGAGGAATGAATATATTGAATAGTCCCGAGGAAATGGATGGCCTCTCTCGTTAGCCTCCCACTCGGCCAGCCCACGTTGAAACCTCAAGGAGCGCGAAAAAATTCTCCGCCTCTCACGACGCCTCTCCCAGGACGACATGAACATTGATGACGATGAGCGATTTCAGGCCCTTGTCCAGCTGCCCTTTACCGCCTATGATAGAACCCCATGTTGGATGTTTTGTCTGCCGGGCTGTCCGTGCTAGCCGATGCGGCTCGGTTCCCAGCTACCTGGTTTTACCTGGGGGGGAAACGCTGAGCCGGGTTCAATCAAGTAAACTGAGATGGGCCTGGCGAATCTGGTGCTGGAAGGCCGTTGCCACCACCCATCAGCTGGGTATGTCACGACATGTTGCCGTGCAGTCCCGTATTACAAGCAGGGAGGTTTTCAATGCGACGGCGGGGAGGCAGCCGCTTACACGTTGTAGTATCTGAAATTCCAAATTTTCAACGAGACGAGCGATCGATATCCCATGAACCTTGTCCCTTCAGTCTCCTGACAGATGAGGGGGTGCAACCCCCTCCTCATGGTGGTTGAACGTCTGGACTTACTTTCTTTTTTTCCCCCTCCAAGCTCAAATGCTCTTCGTCTAGGGTAAGTCGGCGCGGCAGACGGAAGACGGAAAAGACCAATCGGCTTGCTCCATGACCCTGCACACCACCGCCAGAAGTGGTGTGAGGGCTCCAACGAATGCCGACACCAGCAAAAAGCGACCACAGCACTTGATGAGGGCCCTCCCTTTACCAGCCCTCACACGATAAAAGATCGTGCGAATATGTCACGCTGCCCAAGAAGGCTGCGAGGCCGCAGTAGCGGTCGCCTTCTAGTTGCGACCTGTGTGATGCGAGCGTCGTCTCTGCATGGATAGATAGATACCATCTGAGTCCTGGCATGCCGGAGGGGGGTTCTATGATACAGCTACGTCCCCGTCCCACGATGGCAGGCCCCATAACCGTGCCACTCGATGCTGGTATAGCTGGAGAAGAGGCATCTTTGCTCGTGATCCTGCTCGTAAGTAGAGGCTTCCCAGGGTGAGGTCACCAGGAGCCTTCTACTGGCCAGCGGCGTCCCAAGTGTACCGTTGCGCCGGTATCCCTCCATCAGAAGTGATCCGGCCCGACAGTAGTGCAGTCCAGAATGTCGCCCTACGAGGAGCAGCAAAGAGACGAGGACGATATATGTCCCTTGTAATGGCGGCAGCAGCACCCTCGTCAAGGCATCGTCATGGCGTGGGCATGGCAGGCCTTTTCAGCCCGCGTGCTGACTTGGGTACAGGTCAAGCGTTGGCTCCTCTGTTATTCAAACAAAGCCCGCTAGTGAGGGTGCTATTTCGAACCTTCTTCCAACAAGGTCATCGAAGGCCTTTTTACAAACACGCAGAGCCGAGAAGCCAGCTTGGGCTTCGATCTTCAGCGAGACCATGCTTGATTATTGGCGGGGCTCTTGCGTGGGGTGATTTGCGCCGTTATCCCGACCCGTCGTTCGGGCTGCTTCTTGAGCTGACAGCTTGCCTAATACTCGTACATGTCATGCCCTGAATTGTGGACTCAGACCATCGGTATGATTGCACGGCCCAGTGCTGCGTATGGGCTCGCTCTCGGTGGCGGGAGAAATGGGGCCAACGCTCAAAGACCCCCCCTTGGGTTCCAGATTGCTTCGTATCGTACAGCACATGCCGAGCTTTTCCCCCTTGCTGTCACGCAGGCGACAATACCACATAGGATGATGCTGCCTTGCAGTCTGTCGTCTTGTGGGATAAACAATACAGTACATACGAGCACACATCGGCGCTAGTAGTGCTCTTTTGACAGTTGATGTACAGACTGGAGAACGCGTGGTGGTTACACGCAATGCATGCGGTCTGCTCGTCTCCCATGTGCATGTACTTACTGTACACGCGACTAAAGTACACGATGACGAGCACGTCCTGCCTTTCTCGCCGTTTGACGGACCAATCGAGTGAATGCTACAACTCCCTGACGCCTTTGCGGCTGGACGATCTCCATCCGACGGCACGCTGCGGCGGCAGCTTGTGCCCTCTTCTGCTGCGGCTCCCGTTTATTACCGTTTGAGACCACTGCGCGCAATAAGCACCGCCAGACCGCCAAGTCAGGCAATAAACAGCTGGAGACCTCCCATCATGAAGCAAGCTACATGATTCAAAAATTCCCATACTCCATAGTACTAACTCAAACGATAGCAGCAGCAAACACAAAGGGAAGAAGGGAAAATTTTTTTTTCTCTGCTCATTCCCTTTTCTGGGGTCCCGCTACGGAGCACCTCTCTCACCTTCATTTCATTCATTCATTCAAATTTCCGCCGTAGGGACGAGACATTCTAGATGCTTTGCTCCGTACTGCCGGCTTGGTATTAACAAACTGCCTAGGTGGGTAGTAGTAGCTGATGACAGACAGGCTTTTGAGGAGGGTCTGGAGTTGGGGACCATGTCAGCTTCTTACTGGTTTCCTTGCCTTCCATTTCCCTTCTTTTCTGCTTGCTCCCCTTGTTGTCCGTTTGTCTTCTGCTTCTGTCTGCCTGCCGTTATTCGAGCTGTCCGATCCCCTCTTTGAATGATCACTGCCCGGGGGGTTGCTGTTCAAGGTCCATGGGCCAGGAGAGCACGGACGCTCTTTTCACGAAATCCCGTGGTATTGCAGGCACGAAAAGTCGTGTACCGGGTACATTCATGCATCCTGGGTCCGTCCAATGTTTTTCAGCCCACGTTCAAATCCCGACGTGCGTTGAACCAAAAACGCCTTTGCTGTTGGTAGCGGCCCGCAGCAATGGAATTCCGCACCAATTCGTTCAGCAGACCGCCTCGAGAGCCAATATGTAGGCAGTACTTGTAAATCACTGGTGCCAATACCTACGTCAAAAGGAGGCCAGGCGCTCTCGCCATCAGATTTTCCGCGCTTCTCGCATTGAAGCTAAGAAGTGAGACCGTTGAAGTTTCTGGCAGGGGAAGTATTGCTTAAGATGTACGCGGCACCGTTGGGGGAACGGAACAGGTACTCGATACTTGGCTGCCATTTGTCCTGCCAGGGCGTTTCGTCTCGTCTGAGTTGCACATCCAACCCGTCTTCTCCAGGTCTCACTTGTTTTTCTTTTTTCCCGCAAAAAGATGTCCCGGACTTTCCTGGCATTGGCCATCTCTCCCTTGCCTTGCCGCGATCTTTTACGTTATTGTTCTTTCTTTTTTTTTCTTTGATACATGTGTGAGAAGTACTGCGTTACGCGGGCTGTCCCGTACAATGTACGTGATACTCTTGATGAGCACCACCAGAAGCACTGGTAGAGGCTACATGCAGAGTTCAGACCAACCTGCATCAACACCAACCTCCCCAACTTCGCCGTCTCTTTGATCCTTTTTTCTCCCTCTTCTTTCCTTTTTGCAGAAAAACCTTCGAGTCACTAGCGTCAATGTACCGACTCAAGTACAAGGTACCCAACCAAGGGCTCTCCAACTTGCAAGTTTTCTCCCTCTCTTCTGATATCTCACCGCATCATTTCCCGGAGCAAGCATGGATGTCTAGACTGGCCCCCATGTACTCGTACATCCTCCGTAGGTACCTTTGGCGCCTCCTCCCCCCCCTGGCTTTTTGCCCCAAATAAAAAGAAGCAATGGAAAATTAGAAGGTCAGTGTCGATCCAATCTCGCGCAGAGGCGGCCGCTCATGTGAGAGGCGAACTTTTGGGGGGAAACGTTCTTTTTTCTTTCTTTTCGCCTTCGGAGGGTGTATCCGAGGGGTCGTAGTGAGGCCACTCGATCGGTGGTGATGATGCTGCTTGCGCTTGTACTTGTAACAATATTGGGAATACAAGAAAAAAAGAAACACAGAGAAAAACCAGAAAAAAGAAGAAAAGAAAGAAAAAGAGAAAACAAGCAATTTTTGACAGGTCTCATGCGAGGTGACCAGGAAAAAAAAGTCCCTCTCTCACTCTTTGCTTTTTCTTTCTTGTGGCACCTGCCAACTGTCGTGCACAGGACTTCTCCATACCTAAGACACTTGTCTTGAATTTTTTTCTTCTTCTGGTTTCCCTTCTTCCTTGACCTGTATGAGAGTACTATCACTGCGCGAAAGCAAGGTCGAACATGGGCCGTCTGTTTCTAGTTGTCTCACCCAGCTGAGCGGTTCGGGAACAAAGTATTGAGCTGCATGATTCAGGTTCGCCCGGACAATGGAAGTTCCTTCGGGTAATTTCTTCCTTTGCTTCTCCGGGCTCTTCTCTTTTATTCTTCGGGGCCTTATCAGGCCTTGGGGATTGCGATGTGCTTGCCGTCTTACTGTCTTACTGCTGTCAATGGCTCTGCTTGGATGCAACGCGCATGCAAGGTCAAGGTCAAGGCAGCGAGGGGGGGGGGAGCTGACCGACTGACTGCGCCGCGGCTATTACAGCTAGAGCACTTGTTGCGGGTACACCGGTAGGAGTGGGGACTACAGGTGGTCTTGGGTAAGGTACTTGTACTTTCAGGTCCCTTGCCTCCGGCTTTGAATGCTTTACCGCATATTTCGTGATTATTTTGACCACCTTGGTAGCAAAGATCTGATGGGTATTGACCATTGGTTCACCGTCTCTTGGACTATCGGTGAGGTAGTATACCTAACAGGGTCAGGTATTCCGTAACCCGTAACCCGTAACCCGTAACCCGTATTCCGTATTCAGTATGTAGATACCTCAGGTTGTTGGTACTCGTACTTTGCATACCAACTTGAAATGGGCACCCCAGGTTCCTGCAGAGCACTCGACGTGCAGACGGCGTGAAGCAAAGTGGCCTCCTCCCCAGCGGTTGGTTGGCTGGCCAGTTTCAGCTTCTGCTCCCGCATCATTTTAGCCGGTGCAACCCGGGCAGCCTCAGGCCATTCTCAGAGGAAGTTTGTACTCGTCCAATGCATTGACATAGCGGTGCTGACAGAGTAATAATACAAGTGCCCTTGATTGGATTCGAGGTGCCAACGTGCGTCCAGACGGCTAAAGTGCTGGGGAAGAGAATAGCCAGAACACTCACCTATCGGCCGGTACTTGATACCCCTGTGCCTCGGTACGCCGTTTCGTCTGTGCCCCGTGCCTATTTCGCTTGTACCTTGTCTGCAAACGTCACATCCCAGCGCCATTGCCGTCGCCATCAAACGCGCCACGGCCCCGAGGCGCTCCGGCTCCGATCCCCATACTAGTAGCATGATCTCAAGCAACACCAAATGGCAACTCGGCTTGAACGTCGTCCGGTCTTTTTGTTTGCTCTTTGGCTGGGGCTGGCGCTAAGACGAGGCTCGTGCCGTTCCTGCTGACTACAGATAGAACATTAATCAGGGCTAGATTAGCACCTCGGTGAAAAAAAAAGACGAATTGAATCGAATGAATACCTTACCTTACCTTATGCAGCAGAGGTACCAAACTGCTTCTCGAGGCCTCGATTCTATGGTACGAAATGGCATGACATCAACATCGTAGCAGCAGTGCTCGTATCGTGTTCGGTGCTTGACCGTGAGTGATCTTTGCCTCGCCAAGGACACTCATCTTAATCTCCTCTGACCAGGTATCGAGCACCTACGGCGTGCCTGGTTGGTAGGCTGCTTCTTCCCCTGCTCGTCATGGTTGCTTCGTTCAAATGAAACCCCGTCGATGCATCGACACCAGATACATACAGTACCGGGTTTCAATTACAGAGAAGCAGTTACAGATACCTTACCTTTGCCAACAGCTTCACCCCCTTCGCTATACCCTCCAAAGTCCACGCATCTTCTCCTTCCTTGTCCCCTCTGCAGCCACCGCTCTCTCGCTCCCCTTCTTGCCCTTGTCCCAATTTCTTCCTACATGACAGCGGAGCGAGAAAGAACAGGAGGAGCAAAACGACGAGGGGTCACTGATCGCCCAAAAGTGAGCCCGTGGGGGTCAGACCACACGCAGCGACAGGCCACAATGTGCCACTCCGTCCAGGGTTCCCTACGTCGTATCCTGGCGATGGCGCCCATTAGCAATATCGCCAAGTCGAGTCCGCGCAGCACCGAGGACACGGGCTTGGGTCGGCCGAATCCTTCCTTTCTGGGGAGGGGGAGCGAGAGAGAGAGAGGGAGCATATCGCATCGCACCCGAGCCGTCTAGCCGTCTTGCCCTTTGTCCTAGACGGCATTCCATCCCGTCCAGGTATGTAGTATGCCCATAGGGGTGCTTGTACTGCTGGGTCTGGCTAATGTCACCCTCAGGTTGTTTTCATCGGTTGCGTTACCGGAAAATACCTATGCTGGGGTTGAACATTAGGAGAATGTGACCTGTCAGCCTGAGCTCTCTCTCGTCCGGGGCCGTCACTGCAGAAGGACTCAAATTTTAAAATTTGCATCTCTCGATATGAGGACGATACATACGGCTGGGCTCCAGTATTAGCGGCATCACCAGTTTCCTGGGCCCTGTCTGGCATGCCCTTGGAGCTGTCTGGTGGTATCGCCCTCGCAAGGCCATACAACATGGGGCTTGGGCCGTGTAAGCGCCACACGTCATATTTGACAGCTGACCAGACCCGGGATCCTGGTTGAAGGAGAGAAAACAGGAAGAGAAAAGACAAGGGAGGCATATGGGGACATGATTTTCTCGCCCATCTTTCTTCCTCTCGTTATCTGCTCTTCGACTTGACCCTTTCTTTCCTCCCGCTTTGCCCTTCGGATGCTTGGTATCTTTGTGTGCTGCCTCGCCATCGGTGGGGGTTCTTGTTTTCTTGCTCAGCATCGTATTTGAGAGGCAAAGGAGCTCGAGAATAGCTTTAAGTTGGGCCGCATTTTGCTCGTCAATCTCCCAATTGGGTTTCATGAACGGGTAGCCGCCACGACCGCGAAGCATAAAGTCAACTACAAGTACTCGTGAATGTGGCGAAATCTGGCGAGCCCTTACGTTTCCCTGTCTCCATCGCTTATAGAGTTTCGTCAAGCGTATTTCGGGCGGTTGGTGTTGAGCATGGGGAGATAGCTCGCAAACTGATGCCTCGACCTCGTCTTTAGACGTGTATGTTGCGGCGTTCCAATACGAAGTAACCACGGGGCCCCGTACCTGGCAGGTCGAACAGCCGCGGGTTGTGGTTACAGACAGAGCAGTGCTCTCTTCTTGGCCATCCATTGAAGCCACGCGCATGTCTGCACGTTGAAGTGGACGGGCTGAAATGCTACTTTGCATGAGAGGCGCGCGGCAGCTCGAGGACGACGTGACTTTGGACGTGGGATGCTCACTGCCAAAGTAGCCGACCGGCGAGGACAAGCAACCGGATGCAGGGAGTCTGTTTTGAATGTTGAGTGCTTTCAAGGCCGCTCCCGTGAGCTACCTGACGGTGTATACTGGTAAAATTATGCTGTGGACCAGCTGAAAGCATGGTGTAAGTCAGTCCACGATTACAAGGATGTACAAGTATCCTATGTAGTATACAGACCTGGTCACCATCTGCTAATACCTACTGGTCTGCTGCAGACCTGTATCGACTTCGGGTTCCCATGGTTAAGGTACTACCTACTACTCTTCTTAGTCACGGAGACGCCAGCCATCGGGGTCTTTCTCGATTGAGAGCCGCAGCTGGAGCTGGAACGCTCGAACCCAGCCTCTTTGGCTTACCGAAGGGGTGTCACGTATGATGAGGGGGATCGTCGAACTACATAGAGTAAATGTCATCTGACCCCTCCGAGGCATTCACACCATGGACACCATCACCACACTGAGATCTCATGGATGAGACAAATCAACGTTTGGGGTTTCTGTTCGAACGGGCTCCATCGCTGTTGGGGCGAGTGGATGGCCTACTCCTCTCTGCGGGGTCCCTACTAGGCGCAGGAAGCATCTCCCAGAGAAAGGATGCTGTGTGAGAGCAGAGCCTAAGAGGGTTTGTACATGAAGGCGACGTATCTAGTACCAACACTCTGAGCCTTTGACTCCAGCACCAGGGTAAAATTGACAAGACAAAGTCCCGCTCTGACGCTTGTTGATTCGCCTTGTCAGTGAAGATGGTACGTGCCACCTGGGTACCGGGGAGTACAGGATCGAGTACAGCATGGGTACACAAGCAAGGCCCCAAGGCAGCTTGGAGGAGTGACCTTTTTTTTTTTTTTTTTCTTCACCTCTCCAACGAGGGTTTGCTCTCGGCAAACTAGGTTTGAAACAGATCAGTCTGTGATCTACAGCTTTTCTTTGCCATAGTGGTGAGCTTCCTCCGTGGGACATCCCGGGTATGTGTTGGTGATGGGCACATGGTCACCCAGACGTGGCAAGCATGCGTACGTGAGTGCAAGGCAGACAATATGTGCTTGTGACAGAATCACACTCCGTAGGGTCTTTTTTTAATCACAGGACTTGCACTGAATATGTCATATACACTGTACTTTCAACGTACGTGGCGGCGTTGACGATGTCATAAGAGGCCCCAGCCAGTTGGGCTGATGTCTACGAGATGATCTGCCCAGTGCCTTTTCTCCAAGTTCTCCTGTTGTTTCCTAGCTCCCAACGCAACGCATGAAGTCTCTATACTTGCGTCGTCTGGTATGAGATACCGCTCTGATTGACCGAGGATGATGATACATGGAACGGAGCTCTATTCATACGAGTGACGACAGTTGAATGGTAGTCGTGTCCCGTCCAAAAGGAAGCCCTTACTTTGGGCAGTAACGGATTCTCTTGGCAAAAAGAACAGTCAAAGAAGATTCTTTCTAGCCTTCCCTGTCACCCACCATCACGAAAGACGAAATTGCTTCCACCCTCGGTGTGGAGAAAAAGGGTCTCTGTGCGAGGGAGATGCCAGATACTTGGTAAGTTTGCCAGGGTTGCGATGCCTGTTCGGAGTCATGGCATGCGATCCTTCTGGGGGAAGCAGTACATGTATTGCCTGGATTTGTCTGCCTGTAACTGGATTGTAGACGGACAGATAGCTGGAGAAAAAGGCAAACAAATGCATGAATGATGGAGGTGAGGAGGGATGTATTGCATAGGAAGATGCGATGTATGTAGGACAAGCGTTTCATCGACTCTACTTCGTGCTTTGACATGGGAGTCTCCGGATGGGCTTGACTGTCAAGTGGCTTGGAGGGAGATGACGCCCCCTGGTTGGGCACGTCTCTTGGGCTGCCATACGTTGAACGTCGGCCGAAAACAAAACGGAGAATATCGTCATAAAGAGGGCAATTCTCTTTACGAGAAGATCAAAGCTTTGACCGGCGCGAAGGGGCGTCTCTCGAGGGCATGCGAAGTAGTATATGCAGATTTGTTCCCGCTTCCCTGCCTCCAGCTTCTTTGGGGGTGGGATGCCTTACAGAGTTGTTGATTGGGGGGAGCGAAGCATGGGGGTACGCTACCTGTGACTTGCAAAAAAAATTTCACGGAAATGGAGACTGGATCCGTCCATCTTCACCGGGAATCGCATGCTTATTGGAGAACAACAATACGGCATGTTTTACTTGGGAGTGTTCTGGGTTAGAAGAGCTCGGTCCACGACCGAGAGAGAGAGAGAGAGAATGATATGAAACCACACAAAGGGGAAAGAAAGAAAGAGGAACCACGCAGGACCCTGCCAGCATGACGCAGAGAAGTTTGCAGCTTACCTTGATGGCTGTGTGGAGCAGCGACAGGGCAAGGTCGTAAGGCCATTGAGGCTGGATATTGATTGCTCTTTTGGGGGCCCTTTTCCCACTCCATGCCGCTGCGTGATTTTCTCTCACTCTGCTTCTCGTCTCGTTCTCAACAAACATTTGCAAAACAAGTACAAACATACAGCACTGACTAGCTCATCCAATATAATACAAGGTACTATCCAAGAAGACGCGGTGGAGTTGAGTTGACTCGGTCAACAGGGTTGCAGCTTTACCCACATAATAAGAAGCCATACATGCAACCCGCCCGCGTGATTGAGCGCTCCCATCGTGCATTCGGTCTGCATGCAGGCAGTCCATATGTATCACTTTTTCTGTTCTTTTCCGTTTTGCTCGTCTGGCTGTTCTGATTCGTTGCTGCAGCCAACCACGTCATGTCATGCCATGTGCCGGTTTCCCTTTTCCCTTTCCATTACGGTACATGATACGGAGTGCAGAGTTGGTCAGTACATGCTTCTCATGCTTCCCGTCTTTGTGAGAGGGGGGGGGGGTGCGTTCCCATGTTTGTGTCTTTTGTTTGTCTCGTCATGTTGCTTTGCGGAGCTGTCCAACCGGGCTCGCCGTCTCTCTGTCTTCCCTTTCGCTCTGCAATGCATCCCGTCTGCTTGCCATCATGTCTATCCGTCTAATGACTCCCTCGAAGCAAATAGTAACGAACCTTGTACGCAATGGCGTCGCAGGGTCGCATCGTGGAGTGACGATCCCTTGCCGCATCCATCCCCGTTATTATATTGCCCTTATTTTTCCTCCATACATGCATGCATTCACATGCGGAGTTTGCCGTGCCGGCCCAATCCTTTCGTTCTTGGCTCTCCAGCCTCACGCAATTCGAGTGAATGGTGGACGGGGGGGTGCGTGAGACGGACGGCACGGCGCGGCTCACAGGTTCGCTCTGTTTGGCACGTCACATGTGATGTGAAGTACATTGGTGGAAGCAAGCCACATGCGTGCTTTTGACACGGACAGAACCCTTCTTGGGGGTCATGCATCTTGCTCCCACTCACTCGCTCTCTGTCTTGCGTACCCAGTACAAGAACTACCTTGACGTCTGATAAGGTGAGGTAGAAACGTGCCAAGGTAGGGAGAAAGACGTTGCCAGACTATCTCAAGGAGACGCCGGGATGCAATGCTAGCATCAACTTAAAGTCAGTCCACTTTCCGGGGTCATGTTGGGGAGACGTTATCTCAGTAGGCTGGGCTCGGGAGATGCCTGCGAGCTTTGGAACCCCCGGCTGCGTAAACCATGTTCAAGCTGTGCCTGAGTATGGTCAGGCGATGGGAGCGATATCCAGTTAGTAGGTAGTGAGTGCTACAGTACGCAGTGGTCAGGTACGCGTATTTATTTGCAATGATAAACGAGCACATGCCAGATGGAGAGCGGCACGGGATACCGAGCTCATCCGCGCCTATGATTGGAGAGGACCACGCACTCGGAGTTTGAACATGTCCGTGGATGCTTCACGATAGGTACCTTACCAAATCTTTGCAAGGACTCGGGAAGCGGTACAGTACATGCTCATCCGTACACCGTATCTGGGCTTGGCTTGTCTCTCGAGTTCCCACCTCGAGTGTAACACTGAGGGCCCCCTCAACTAACAACTACATACTACCGATACTCCTGACGAGTATTGCCAGTAGTTGCGGACCGTCGTTGTACGATATTATGTGCAGTTGTCTTTAGATGCAGAGTAACAGCAGCATCAGTCTCCAGGTATAAGGACTCGTGCGCGCGAATATGGTACGGATTTTGATGCTGCCAGCTACTATACGTAAGGTCTTCATTTCTTGGCTCCCCTGTCGATGGGCCCGCCTATTCGAGCCACTATCGACTTACAATCACTAGGTAGGCAGTAGTACCTCTTGGTAGGTAAATTCTACTTGTGAAAGAGTACCTATTGTTAGAGGACCCTAGGTTTCAGACAGACCCATGCGATATGAGGCCCATCATAAGCTTCCAGATTGTTCTCCCGTGCCAGTAGCCAACAGCTCGGTTACCCGTGGGCCTTTTGACGGATCCAATCTCCTCACCATCTGCAGCACGCGGTCTTCTGAGGGCTCGGATGGGTGAAACCCGCCACATCCCTTGTCGGTCACCATTAACCAACAGCCATCCCTGGATTTGATAAGGCAACGGCCAGTGTGCATCTTTCTTGGACAGTGCGGAATCGATTCGATGCTTCGGGCGGTGTTGGTTGGCACTACTTCGTAGCGACACCTACAGTACTTTGATGCCCAAGGGATGAATGTTCCTTATGCTGGGCAGCAAGATGTGCTCCTAGGACTGAGCCCCTGCAGAGCGACGACTTCACCACGGCCATTTACCGAACCAATGTTGCCATCAGTCGTCATCTGCTTTCGCAAGTCTTCTTCGCTTCCGTCCCAGCTTTGGGAGCTCATCGCTTCCGTGGTCCACCGAAGCATCACCGCCGGAGTCCTGCGCCGCACTGCCTCCCAGCCCGTCCCGCTCACCGCCGCTGTCGTCACGATCATCACGGGTGTCCTCAGTGAAGACGAGATGCCCTCGTCGACCTAGAACCTCCCGCCCCGCCTCCTCCAGCAGGATGCCCAGCGCCAACAGGGCCGTCTCATCCATGCTGCGCTCGTCCAAGTTGCGTCCACTGTCGAGCACCCCCTGGCCGCGGTTCAGCGCCCCGTAGAACTCAGACGAGTACTCGTGAATGGCCTTGAGGAGGTCGCTCCTAGGCAGAACACCCTGCCCGCCGTTGGGCAGCTCCCACTCGTGCGCGCGGTAGATGTCGTGCTCCGCATACCGCTCCGGAGCGTCCTTGCGGCGGAACAAGGCCTCGTCTGGAGCCAGCTTGAAGCCGTCTCGGGCCGATCGCTGTTCGACGATCCCAGGCTGATGGCTCCTGCGGTCCTGGCCCTCGGGCTCTCGCAACACTCCATCGTACGTGACTCTTCCTTGCATACGGTTAACTTCACGTGACGCTCGAAAACCTCCCAGACTGCCGGGAGAGGCTCATTTCGGATTCCCCCCCTCCTTTAGCTTACCTGCGACTGCGTCGTAGACGGTAGCGAGGATGCGCTGGCCCTGGCGGCGGGTGCTGTGCAAATGCGACGGATCCCCGATGTCGGCAGTTGCGTGCTCGTCTGCGGTGTCCATGGCTTCCCTGGCCTCGTTCATGGGAGTTGTTGAGTCTTCTTTTTTGTTCTTTTCCCCTTCTTTTCTTCTCTTCCTCTCCCTGCTCCCTTGGCCCGTGCTTCGGCCCGGCCAACGTCTTGATATGTACCGACTGGGCAGCCCAAGCGAAGATCCCCTTGTCCCGTTCCGTCCCTCACCGGTTCCGAAGCGATGCAGACAGGGAGCGACGGTGTATCGCGACGGTCATGGCAGCTGCTGCAGCGAGACCCTGCCGATGAGAGATGAGAGAGCAGCCACGGTTCGGCTGGCGGCAATGAGCGGTGATGGGGAGACGCTGCAGTTCAGGTTGAGTGAGAGACATGAGGCCTGAAAATGTCCGTCGAAACAAAGTTTTGGCGCTTTTTTTTCGGTGTGGTTTCTGGCAGCTAATGTGGGGTGCATTAGTCGTGTGCTGACCTGACCGCCTTGGTGGTGATGTCACCCGCTCGAACCGGTGCAGGCTTCAGCCATCTTCCACGCAACTTCAACGCGAGCAACGGTAATACTGACAACAATCTACAACTCAATCCACCTCGCTCTACTCATTTCGAACCCCGTCAATGAATGCAGTCTCGTCTGCTGGCCCGCGAGGTGGGTGATCTGCCGAGCCGCAACCTCTCGCAGATCGTGGCCTCGCAGCTCCTGCGCTCCTTCGAGCCAGCGCCGCATCACCGCTTCAACGGCGACACCAGGCAGCTGGCCCAGCAGCAGCAGCATGGTCAGCAGACCGCGCAGGGCCTGGGCCTGGACCTGGACGAGGAGCGCCCGCACCGGCTGCGCGCCCACGGCGCGGGGGTGAGCAGCCTCGCCCTGGACAAGTTCGACGGCCGCCTGCTCGTCTCTGGGGGCGCCGACGGGTCCATCAAGCTCTGGGACCTGGACGGCGGCTCCTGCGCGAGCCCGCACGAGACGCACACCTTTCGGCCCGCGGGCTACATACCGCGCTCGACCGGCGGGCCCAGGAGCGGCGGCCACAGCCACGGCGTCACGCACCTGGCCTTCTATCCCTTCGACGCCGACGCCTTCCTGTCGAGCTCCTACGACAAGACGCTCAAGCTGTGGGCCACGGCCAGGGCCGCCCTGTCTGCAGAGTTTGACCTGAATGCCACCGTCTACTCGCACGCCTGCAGCCCGATCGCGGCGCATCTGCTCGTCTCGTGCGCGACGCAGCACTCCAACGTCCGCCTCGTGGACCTCAAGTCGGGATCGGCGGTGCAGGCCCTCGTCGCGCACGGCGGGCCCGTCCTCAGCACGGCGTGGAGCCCTCGCCACGAACACGTCCTCGTCAGCGGCCACGCAGACGGCAAGGCCCGCGTCTGGGACGTCCGACGCGCCGGTGGCGTTATCGCGCAGCTCGACCAGGAGGACTCGCTGGGCGTCGTGCACCGCTTCAGGCACGCCGTGGCGTCTGGGTCCGACTGGGGCAGTAGCATGCCGCACTTTCGCGTCTCGGCCCAGGCCCACGACGAGGCCGTCAACGGGCTGCAGTGGACCGACGACGGGCGGTACATTGTCTCGGCTGGGCTTGACCGCCGCATCAGGGTCTGGGACGCCGACACGGGGGCCAACACGCTTGCCAGCTTTGGCTCCATTGTGCAGAACCAGCACGCCAAGACTGCGAGCTTCCTCGTCACCCCCTCGGGCCTCTCCGCGGGCCGCCAGCTCCTCGTCTGGCCCAACGAGCAGGAGATCTTGCTGCTGGACCTCCACGACGGGACCGTCGTGAGTCGCCTGCGGAGCCCCGGCTCGACGCACTCCACGGGCGTCCGGGGCGGCGAGGCGGGGCGCAACCGCATCACTAACATTGCGTGGCGTAGCGCAGGGGGTGGCAGCGGGCAGGTCGGGCCTGCTATGGGAGGGGGCAGCTCGATCGGGGCCATTTACAGCGCCCATCTGGACGGGCAGATACGAGCGTGGATGCCGCACGTTCCCGGGCCAGAGGATGCGGACGAGGACGAACAGGCTGGCGAGGACGAACAGGCCAGGCAGAGGAAGAGGAAGGCCATTGAGAACGCATATAGAAGCCTCATGGGCAAGGAGGTCAAGTTTACGTAGCTGTATCTGACGAGTGAGAATATCAAGCAAATGCTACAGATAACAGAAAGGCTGTACAGATTAGTCAAAACCCGGTCAAATCGCGTCTAACAATGCCAAGTAAAAAAAATACCAAGAAAAGTCCAAAATCGCTAGCCCTTCCCCAGACGCCGCTCCCCATCATAAGGCAATGATCGTCTTTTCCCATAACCCCTGCGTAACCACAGGGCATATTACCCTACTCTGTGAAAGAAACTCCTCAGACGACGACAACAAAGCAAAGCCAGCCATCAGGATATGCCGCCTCCCTCATCATCTCCCCCAAGGGAGCGTTAAACGGAGCCGGCACGCCATGGAGCACGACGCTCGCCAGCACGGGATCCCGACTGCTGGGGAAGAGCGCAGGCATGAGGTCCTTGAGGGCCTGCCCCAGCAGCTTCGGCTTGCGGTCTGGCGTGACGACGGGGACCAGGGCCTGGACGACTCTGAACGATCCAGAGGCTTCACCGGCTGCAAGGGCGGCGGGGGCACCGTCGCCGCTTGCGTTTGCGTCGGGGGGAGGAGGGCTCGAGGGGATGTAGATGCGGACGGGGGCGTGCTTGAGCGTGGCCGGCGCGTTGAGCAGGCGGGTGTGTATCTTGGAGAAGGCGGCGTAGTCGTTGTCGATGACGGAGTTCCAGAGCTGGGTGGTGTGTTCCTTGGACATTTTCATGATTTGGTTGGCGTTGCCGTAGCGGATGAAGTCGGCCTGGGCTTGCGAGCGTGAGCAAAACTGAACCCCCTTGCTTGATTTTTTTTTTTTTTTGCCTTGTAGTACTATGTGGTGATGTGTAGGGGCACATGTGTGTGTTCTATCTGTTGTGTTTCCGGTCTATTTTACAGGACCGGTGTGATGAGAGGTGCATGAAGGGGGGTTAGGAGGGGGAGCACAACAGTAGTAGCAGGAGGATATTGCATGTCCTGCAGCCATCAAACGCAGCAAACAAAAACAAACAAGCAAGCAAAAATCACAAGAATCAAACGGAAGGGCGAAAATGACAAACGCGGAGAAAAGAAAAAAAAAAAAAAAAAAAAAAAAAAAAAAAAAAAAAAAAAAAAAAAAAAAAAAAAAAAAAAGGCTGGCCCTCACCTCCTTGACGCTATTCAGAAAGGTATCCCCAATATCCCACGCCACCCCGTCATCCACAACCAGGCGCCAGGGCAGGCTCGGGGCGTAGAGGTCGGCCAGCAGCCCCACGGCCAGGTTCCTCAGCTGCACGTCCTCAAAGTGGAAGCTGGAGCAGGGGGCGTCGAAGTAGGCCGAGAGGCGCGGCAGCAGCAGCGAGAGGTAGCTGAAGCGCGGGACGCTCGTGATGAGGGGCGGAGTCGATGAGGGCGCGGACCGGTGAGTGATGTGCAGGGGGATCTGGGCGGCCCAGAGGCGCTGGGGGATGGATGAGGATGCTTGGGAGGACATTTTGGGGGGGTTTGTGTGTGCGTGTGTTTGTGCGTGTGTTTGATTTGATATGTTTTTTTTTTTTTTTTTGTGAGAGTTGTTATGGCGGGATCATGGCGACGATTTGGTGGCGGGTGGGTTTCGGCGAGAGGTGCGGCTCCTGCACGCTGGAGGACGTCCTGGGCGTGTATTTCTGTGAGAGTAGGTCTCGATGCCTTGTAGAGTGCGTCCTGTAGCTGTCCAAGACGGAAGAGAGACTCTGAGGGCGATGAGAGGCGGCTTGACCTGAGAGAACAAGGCCAGGATGGACGTCGATGGTAGTGGGATGTGAATATGTGGGGTTGTGGTGTTGATGCCTCTTTTGGTCTCTGCGGTACCTCGTAATTGTACCCCTCTCCACGTTAATCTCATTCTCATCTCGCCCTTTGTACCAGTACATGCACCTGTATTATCGCACCCGTCATACCTCGTCCCATCAAATCACAACCTCACCATGTCCATCTCCATCTCATCTCAAATCTCAAATCTCATCTTTTCCATTACAGTACATATATCAGTCCACTCCACCCCAAGTGTCACCCGACAACCCGGTTTTCCCGCCCCCTCCCTCAAATCTCCCCGACTGAGACCGCCGCCCAGCAAGCAGTATTCTTCATCATCCACCCCCCCTTCTCACAAACGGACATCTCTCTTCCTTTTCAGCTCCCTCGCCCAAACGTATCGTAACCCAGCTGCATGGATTCCCAATACCCATCCCCATGCTCGAATGACATGTACAAACGTATCCCCCCTTTCGCTCAAAAGTCAGCCGCACCGCCTTCGTGGCGTGTCTGATAGATGACCAAATCTTTTGTTTGCTCTCCCCCCTCCCCCGGCTGCGATTGGCTCTTTTTTGTCGCCGTTTCACCACAGGCTTGCCCTCTGTGTTTGCATGGCAGCTTTCTTACGACGTGCCAATGTTGAGTGGTGGTACAGGCGTGTGCCCGTGCATATTGACGTGTCTCTTTCTGCTCAGGTTCTCGTGCGGAGTAACTGGGACATGGTTCAGGGTGCTCAACAGTGAGAACATCCGCATAGCCTCCTACGATATTCCAAAGGGGTTGAGGGAGAGCTTCGCGCCCCTCCTCCCAGCGCAAGGGCAACAAAGGCAACTGAGACAGCGGCCACAAATCACGCCATGTAGAACAAATGCGCGATCAAACGAGACGGCACTATGTAGGAGTTCATGTTCACACACATTGCTCTTTCAGTTGGTTCTTCTATTCACACGCGTTGCTTTTTCGAACGGTCCAAGGTCATTTGGTTCAAAGTTCATCATCATGTCATTGACCTTGCGCTAAATATACAATAATACTAATTGTACAGACTGGATATCCCATGGCATCAAACAAAGAAAAACCCTGGCCTACAATCCACGATGCTGTTCCCGTTGGGAGACGCTGTGCCTCCGCTCACGGTCGTAACTGTGATCACCGTGCTCAATGCTGGGCTTGCCAATGTGCTTCTGCAGAACTGAAGGGGGCACCTGAGCAGCATCTGTGGGATCCCTGGCCGTCGTCCTGCTGTCCCTGGAAGTGTTAGTTCGTCGAAGTCGGCGACCGTAGTTCCGGGACGGAGGCGGTTGCCCACTTACGACTGGGCAAAGGTCTTGTCACCGCCGAGCGTCTTGCTGTTGTCGAGGTCGCTGTCAACGCGGGGGTCGGCCTTGTTCATCATGTCCGACTTGTGCGGGCCGGCGGTGTTGGGAGCAGGGCCAGTCGTCTGGCGGTCGTTTCCAAACCCGCCGGCGGCGCTGCCCATGCCGCCGCCATAGGCGCTGGTTGAGTCGCCTCCCAGGGCACTGGTGTTCTGGCCCAAGTTGCGGTCACCAGTGCTGAACTTTGAAGTCGTACCGAATCCGGCTGAAGGGTGGGCGCCGCCGGTAGTGCCGTAGGCACCAGTCGAGCCAGTGGTCCCAGAAAGTCCGCCAGAGCCCAGTGTGTCGGTGCCCATGCCTCCAGAGCCGAGAGAGGTATCGTGGGTGTTGGTGCTGCCAGTGCCGTGGGTGGCACCGTGGGACTTCATGCCCATGTTGCGGCTGCCGTCGAGGTCAGAGTCCACTCGGGGATCAAGCTTGTTGGCCATGTCGGAGCTGTGCATGCCGGCAGTCTTGGTGGCGTTGGAGCCATATCCGAAGCCAGTGGCTCCGGAGGTGCCAGTGCTGCTCCCGGTGGTGTTCGTGCCGTGGGTAGCACCGTGAGACTTCATGCCCATGTTGCGGCTGCCATCAAAATCAGAGTCAACTCGGGGGTCGGCCTTGTTGGCCAGGTTGGAGCTGTGCATGCCAGCGGTCTGGGTGCTGTGCGAGCCAGTTCCGTAACCAGTGGTTCCGGAGCTGGTAGCGCCGTGGGTAGCACCCTGGGACTTCATGCCCATGTTGCGGCTGGCGTCGAGGTCGGAGTCGACTCGGGGATCGGCCTTGTTGGCCAGGTTGGAGCTGTGCATACCGGCCGTCCTGGAGGCAGGGCCGGAGCCGAAGCCGGTACTACCGGCGGTGTCGGTGGCGCCGGTGGTGCCAGTGTTGCCGGTGCCGTAAGAGTAGTTGTCACCTCCGGTGGTGTAAGAGCCGTCATGCTTGCCCAAGTGCTCGCGGTTGTCACGGTCCGAGTCAATTCTAGGGTCGGCAGCATTGGCGGCGCGAGAGCTGTGAGGTCCGTGAGTGCCCTCGGGCTGCTCACTCTTGTTGTCGCTGTGGAGCTTGTCCTTGACCTTGTTGATGAGAGAAGACATGATGATGGATGTGATGGAGAGTGTTCAAAGATGTGTTGAGTGTTGGGTATCGGGTTGATGTTTTGACAGTTGTGCTAGTGTGTTGATTTTGTTCTGATTGATGTTCTGATGAGATCCAGGAACAGGAGAGGCGGAGGAGCACGGCAGTTAAATAGTGCTCGGAGCTGGATCCTTCCTCACGAAGGAACTGATCGCTTCCGATGATGACATTGGTTGCTCATGCTGCAACTTGCGAGCCGCCTGGCGTCCAACTCCAATCTCGAAGCTTGTCTGGTGACTCTGTCTACGGGATGCTCTTGCCTGCTTGCCCAACCACAGCCGTGCCGCAGCAGCCACAGATCTCATAGCGCCTCTTGCTGCCCCAAGTTTATGAGGTAACGGCACGAAGCTGCAATGGACGAGCGTCATACCGGGGCCTTGGTGACGTTGATCAGCCAGAGATGACTTGCATCCGGGAGCAGGAGGAGGCCAGTGCCGCGCTTAGGTAACCCGCGTGATGGGCCGGAAGGGCGAGGTAATACGGCCATTTTCCTGGCAGTTTTGTGTTGTGCCATGTTAGCGATACTGCGGTACTAGAGAGAATCAAGGCTAACAAGTAGCAGCTTACACTAAAACGCTGCACGGCCGCGTTATTGTAAAAAGTTGGTATGTGATGGTGATGCAAAAAGACGGGCTGGTAGTTGGATTGAGTTGCTCGATGACGCACGTGGTGGGCCCAAAGGTGGCGCAACTGCAATCATTGTTGCATCATGCCCTTGGACTTGTGGCTGGTGAGCGGTTTGTTGTGGCAGTCTCGTGAGGAGGAAAAAAGCTTGGTTTTGAGCAATCGATAGTGATTGTGAGAATACAGTAAGGTGCTGTGGCACAGCAGTTTGTTTGTTTATTGGCTGTGACGTTTGAGTGGGAGGATCTACACTGACGTACATGCACAATGTTTGCATCTACGTGTACCGAAAGGACACGAGCCACATGGAAATCGGGCGTTCGGTAGAGCAAAGGAGATGGAATTTAGCATCTGCCCGAGGGCTGAAATGGAGAGAGAGGCGAAGCTGGAAAGGGGAATTCCATTACCAAAGAGGGCGATCTAGCACAAACTCTGCGTAGACTCCGCCATCTTCTCGAAGCAAGAATGTTCCAACTTGGGTATAAGCTCATAGTTCAGTCGATGTTAAACGCCATGGTCGCAATTGCCATGTTGAGATCGAGCATTGTGTGAATAGCAGACGACAGAAGTGAATTATAGTCAAGTGCTAGCTTAGCTGGGTATAAGGGTCATTATGGAAGGTCATTAGAAGCCGTAGTTTGGCAAAGGACAGAAAGAAGAAAAACATCAAACCCAAGGCAACATTTCCTCCCAATTCCCTCTCATCATCATTCGTTCAACTCCAACCTCCTTTTCATATCATCCATGAGCCGCATTCAAAGCAAGAATAATTGTGTAAATCAAGGGGTATCATAAAGGACCGTGTGCCTCTCGAGGCTGCGAAAAGGACACTCATATCTGAGTATCAGGGGTATCATCGAAATGTTGTCAAAAGGCCAAGCTACTTAGACTCGGCTGCGGCGACGGTACCAGCGGCTGCTGCTCTGGCGCGGAGCAGCATCAACTCGAGCGGGACGGTGCTTGCTGACCCAGAAGATGCCCAGGAGGGCAGACACGAGCCAGAGCAGTGCCGAGAGGAAGGTGAAGGCGATGTCGGCCTTGAACTTGCCGCACTGGTCGCCGGAGATGGGGTGGACGTTGTCCCAGTCGAAGACGTAGCCGCAAGAGTTGCCGAGCAACTAGACGCACAAGGTCAGTCTGTCATTCTGACAAGCACACACATGATTATGAAGATTTGGATAAATGAGTACACACGCAGGGAGTGAGGGAGATGTCAACTTACGTTAACCAACAGACCAAAGGCAGCCCACCAGCACAGACTCAGGATAATGTCGACGGGCCAGTGCACAAAGGACCACGAAAAGGGCACGAGCCACAGCAGCGAGAAGAACATGGACAGCGCGGCCACGACCTCGGTGTAGATGAAGCGGCCCTGGGACCAGCTGGACGCGTGGCGGAAGTGGTGCAGCTGCTCGCCTGTGACGCCGGCGACGATGGTGGCGAAGACGAGCTCTGCGGCCCGGAGGACGATGTTGACGATGCGGTCGAGGGCCATGGCTGCTGGTTGGTGGTTGGTGGTTGGTGGTGATGCTGCTTTTCTTGGTGTTGTGTATCTGAAGGGGATACGCTGAAAGGGGCAATGGATGAGAAGAGACAGACAGAAGCTATTGAGTCAAATGTCCGGAGGGACAAAGGCGCTGCATTTATTCGATTCGCGGGTTTGGCTAGGACTTGTATGCCTGGGTTGATCTACGACACCAACTTGCAGCTCCGTCGTCATACATAGCACACATGACCCCTATGAGCGGCAGGGCATACGACAAGCACAGATGCCCATCCATGGCCCACAATCAGGTTTGCATCTTCTTCCCGATTCTGGCAGCACTGAGAAAAGAACAGAAAACGTGGTTTGCTGTCCTTCCTCTTCCGCCATTTGCGGCATTTCACTTGTCCAATCACGGACAGCCGCTGGCAAGCGAATGCGTGTTGATTTGCTGTCTCCTTGTTTCGTGTTTTCTGTGCGTTTCCGTGCAGCCATTGTTTCGGTGATGGGACGGGCATTGTTGGCATGATGATTGGATGGTGGTGGTGTTTTGCTTGCTGAATTGGGTAGCCGTGCTTTTGGGGGGCAGAGTGGATGAGGTCATGGGTGTGGCTGGAGAATCGCTGCCATGCGGTGCATTGACGAGATGGCCCAAAATGACTTGGCCTGTTGTAGATTAATTAATCGGTTGATTCAACTTCCAAGTTTTGACTGCTGGTTGGACTGTGATACTTGACCAAGAAGATTGATACATGGCAGAGCGTACTGGAAGAGAGTAGCGATATTCAGTCCCAGGTGGTATTTTGGATTGACTGGAAGGCTGTATTATGTTATAGAGGGCAAATGTTATTCTGACGACAACCAAGGCGAGATACCCCAACTTTCACGAAGAGGTTTCCTCAACGGCACCCTTTTCTCGCAACATCTCGACAACCTTCATATGGCCCCATCTAAGGGCCGCCTCAAGTGCACTGTTAAGATTTCTTTGTGCAGTCGCACCAGCGCTAAGCAATAGTTGGACAACCTCTGTGCGGCCTTGCAATGATGCCACTTGCAGTGCTGACCAGCCATCTGTTGATATGATGTTAACATTTGCGCCATGATCCAGCAGCATCTGGACAATCTCTGCGTGGCCGTTCTCTACTGCTAGACAGAGTGCTGTGTCATTGATCTCTGATCTAGCATTAACGTCTGCGCCATGATGCAGCAGCATCTGGACAATCTTTATGCGGCCATTCCTTGATGCTAGATGGAGTGCTGTGTCGATGTCCGATATGTCGCTGTCGGTCTTGTCGCACAGCAGATCTTGGACAACAGGATCCAATTCAAGAAAGCAAGCCAACGAAAGAGTTGACCAAGATTTCCATGAATCTTCCCCGCTGGGCCAATAGTACGGTGCCCAAGCGTAGGCCCTAGACTTGGAGCAGACGACACGCGCATCCTTGACAGCGAGAGAAGCGTCGGCAACTTCCTGTGACCTATAGTGCCACGGCCAATAATCAGCGGCATATAAAAGAAGTCCATAAGGGGTAACATCGCCAGTGATCTTCTCGGCTGGGAGGTCCGGCAAGAGTAGATATCGTAGGCATGCCAATGATAGCGCGCTGTGCGATTTTGGCATGGTAAATCCACCCTTCCACTTGCCTTCTGGTATAGGACTCAGAAGAAACTCTCGAGCTGTTTGGTGAATGAAGGATAACTTTTCATCGTACACACTGATAAAGAGACCGCATAGGTTCTTGACAGTACCCTTGAAATTAGCTGACGGCCAAAGCTTCTTCTCCAGAGCAGCATGGGAATCAAACTTCTTTTCGGTTGTGGCCAGTATTAAGGCGTAATTGGCCTCTTCCAAAGATAGGGGTCGTCCTGCTGCCAGCATGATCTGAAGGATGGCTTCCGTGTAACGTCGCCTCTTACTTCTCTCCAAGATTTTCTCGTAAGCCTCAGATATCTCTGACGGTAGGCTGGACAGAAGGGTCTCGACATCGTCGCGTCTGCCATATTCGCTCGGACTTTCCTTGATAATGTCGATCGTAAGGTGTAGCCAGAGATATGTGCGGTTTTCCATGCTCTTCAGTCGGTCGGCAATCAGGAGGCGATCTTTTTCCTTGAAGTCTTGTGCGAATTCGTTCACTCTGGCGTCTATGACAAGATTAATCTCGTTGCCAATTTCCGCAGACTTGTCATCGCCATCAAATCGTAGATATGTCGCAGTATTATCGAACTGCCTGAAAGACAATTCTATATCGTCGTAAGGCCGACTTGTGACCAAGAATTTGAGTCTTGATGGCCGCTTGAGGGAATATTGATATAGGCCCTTGAGTTCTTGAATCAAATTCTTTCTGCTTTCGGCTTGGCATTCGTCCAGGGCATCGATAAGGCAGATTATCTCGCCAGAATCTAACGAGTTGGCACACGTTATCAAGATATCCCAAAGCTCTGAAAAAGCTTTCGTTAAAGCATTGCCCAAATTCTCATGGCGCGGAAGGGCTTGTTCGATGAGGCTGTTGGTGAAGTCATGCGTGAAGATCTGGTGGAGGATTGCACAAAGGGCGTTGTGGGCATACATCCTGCCTTCATCGCCGTCCTTGAAGAAGAAGTAGCAAACGGTGGACGTGGATTCGTTGGTAGACAGTCGTCCCTCATCGATCAACGCTCGTGAAAGGACAGACTTTCCACAACCAGGGCCCGCAGAGACCCAGAGAAGACAGGACTCATCGCTGTCGCGCCAGTTGTGGAATCTCTCGTCCGTAAAGAACCATTCGCAGGTCCCTTCAACCTTCTGCGGGTTGAAATCTTTGTGGCCTCGGTAGTCACATGCGAGGTCTTGAAGGAGGGCCATCGCTTTCTGGTCATTGTGTCTTTCCCGAGTCTCCATCCCCCTCTCCCGAATTATATTGCGGATTTCTTCGAGAATGTCCCGCGATTGCTGCATTGCAGATAGTTGCTCCCTCCACTTTTTCTCAATCTGGTCTCCGTCAAGAAGATGGACGACTTCGCGACACCTTGTATGGCGGTCCTTGATATCTTGTATGCTGGTGTCCCATTCTCCATGGCTGGAAATGTCGTCAAATGCTCGACTGCGTTGGCTTTTTGAGAGATGGCATATGGCTCGTGCCTGATATTCGATAAAATAGGAGTATAGCTGAGCCAAGGTCCCAATAAGATGCTGGCAGGACGAGTCATCCAACGACGGCAGACGAGTCTCCTCAACGATTCGCCAGTACATCTGAAATTCACCAATCAAACAGAAGCCCTTTAGCATAGCTTCATTCTGCGTGACGCTGCTTGTAACAAGCTACTCTCATAAGCCAGGGTCCAGCCGAGCAGAAGACGGAATACCACTCACCGGAAGAAGGATGGAAACACCGGACCACGCGAGTGCCGCATATGGCTGAGTGCTCACGGCGGACTTGACGATGGGATCCGACCAGAGAAGAAACTTTGCCAGCCTTTCGACTTGTTTGCGAACCTCAATGTCCTTGCCAAGGAGCGAAAAACGCCATTTCTTCTTTTCTCGATCTTCTATCGCCCTGTTCACAACTGATCTGATGAGATCCGGAACGGAGAGATTTGCGTCGGCTGCAGCGTCGCGTTGCAGTGAAGATAGATACTCCTCGTAGGCAAGCATCAATTTCTTCTCCCTCTTCTGGGCCACGTCGAAAGCGAGCGCCCACGGGCCCTTTTCGGGGTACACCACAGGGGAAGTCGCTTCGGATGCCGTCTGCAACTGCAGTTGAACATTGTGAGGTTGAGCATCCTCTGATTGAAGAACTTGGGGCCGAGCAGTCTGTGATTGAGCAGATTGGGATTGAACAGTTTGAGACTGCAGGCGCCCATTTTCTGATTCAACAGACGGCGGGGAGGAAAGCGCGAGAGCGTCAGTTGCTGCGGAGGAAGACACGCCCTCCTTAGGCTCCGGTCCATGGTGACGCCTCTTCCACTTCTCCGACACGGAGCTCATCCACTCGGAAAGTCTTGCCCTCATGCTGTTCTCAGGCTTGATGTTTTGCATGATTTCGACGAGGACTTGATGGAGAGTGATGGACAGCGATGAAAAGTGATGGAGAGTGATGGAGAGTGGTGGAGAGATTTCATGTACCGGATTGCGGCTGAAATGTAGCATTCGATGCCTTGGGAGGTGCGTACGTGCACATAGGTCTCAATGAGGCGTCCATCGATGCCCAACCTCGTGGCCAATCGTATCATGTCAAGTATTGCGAGTCTGTACAACGCATCCTTGGAGTCTCAATCTCATTGGCCATGTATCAGCCACCAATTCTTGCCGTCTCTCTCACCCCGGTCATGCATGGACTGGTCTCCCGAGTTCCTTGCGGCTAAGCGCCCGTGAACCTGCCCTTTGGGACGATTTTTTTTTTTTTCTTCCGTGGCGTTGGCCTGCGATGCGGCTGGCGTGCTGCGGCTGTTCAGAACGAGATTGGCCTTGCAGAGGTCATGGTGATTGAATGCTTTGCAAGGGGTTGCCTCTGTTGCGGCTGACGAGCGATGATCGTTCAGTCTTGCGATACAGGAAGAACACATTTTGAGGATTCACCCCGACCGTACGTATTCAAGTACAGAAATAGCGAAAGCTCCCGGAATGTTCACATAAAGCGATCTTTGTGCGGTATGTTACCAGCCGGCTTCTGTGGCCTTTGAGTTTCATCGTGCTCATCACGTTCAAAGCTCTGCTCCCCTGGGTGATAGATATAGAACATACAGTGTATTAAAAACACATCTCGCATTGAAGACTGTTGCCGCCCAATGTTTCTTCGGCCGTGGGTGAACAATGTCCGATGACTTCTCTCGTAGGATGGAATTGTGATATAACTTGACAGAAAGACCCCAAGCTCACCTTGGGCTTCAATTCGTCTACACTTCAGATTATCAGTGTAAGTAACTCTCCACAAGCAAGATTCGGGTGCTTCGAGTCATTATCATTGGCTGAGAAAGTCTTCTGAGGTTGGCTGGTTCCATCACGGAAACACCAAGATGCCTCCCAAAGGAAAAGGTCGCAAGGCGGCTGCCGCAAAGAACCTAGGACGGCGCTCCGAAAGGAACAAAAAAGCAACAACATCAGCAGTCGAAGATGAAACTCAAGCCGGCCCAGAGAGATTCGCCCCGTGGTTCCCCCTCCTGCAGAAGATCCGAAAGGACAACTGGAATCGACAAAACAACATCCCAATAGAAGGCGCCAATGTACACCATCCTCTGACACAAGTGCAGGACGAATTCCCCGAGATCCTCGACAACATCCACCGCTCTTTGAGTGCTGCTCCCCAAGTATTCGAAAACAAATTGGTCCCGCCAAAGGAGTATCCCGCCGTACAGCTGCAGAATGGCGTCCTCACTCCGGAGCTATCCAGACGACCGAGGAACTTGGAATGGCTCCAGACACGGCTCCGAACAGCACGACACGTCACCGACTGGCCTTCCACCAAGTGGCAGTCTTACTCGATGCATTCGTATTTGAGCACCACCAGAGAAGCCGTCATGTGTGGAACCATGTCGCTGTTCCAGGAATACCCCCAGCACCCCGAGTACATCAGGACGTTCTACCAATCCTTCGAAGACTTTCCCGAATATGCCCCCTTCTCACGCGGAATCGAAAAGCCTTGCCCCGGATTCGCCCAAGGATTCAAACTCGATGCGTATCCCTGCGTCGACGTCGAGTATCTCTCCGCCTCGGTATGCTTCACCCGCAGTCAAACCTCCCTCGTCCACCCACACCTCGCCGGCGACTTCACATACGGAGACCTCAAGGCCCTGGAAGCAACAAGCGCACGCCATGGCGCGGCAATGGTCTACATGCGAAACATTGCCCTCGCTCACATGCAAAAGGAGATCTTACCTGACATTGCCGAGGTCATGACTTTTACCACCAACGGCATCTTTATCAACTTCTATGCGCACTACGAATCGACGTCTTTGGATGGAAAGGTGCTCTATCACCAGTATCCTGTCCTGACCGCGAATCTGCTGGGGTCGTACAACGAGTTTATGCAGGGCGTTGCCATGTTGCGGAATTGTCAGGACCATGCTCTGTTTATGGCTACGCGTTTGAGGGATGCTCTGGAAAAGTATCATATACAGACCGGTGTGAGTGCTTGGACATATCGTTTGGATCAGGGCGAACATATTCTGTCGGAGAGCGAGGACAGCGAGATGGGAGAAGCTCATGATGCAAAGAATCTTGCGACGGATGGCGAGAGCACAGATGGAAGTAGCAGCGATGAGGACGAGTCCTATGACACGGCTTATGAAGTCCAATCGCCTGCTCCGAGGAAGCCTCAAGCCCGGGGCCTGATGATGCTGAGGCCGAAGAGAGGCGTGGTGCTGAGGAGGGAGCAGCGGGATTCCAGTTCGCACAAGCGGAGAGCCGGAAAAGGCGCCCAAGGGGCTGCAAAGAAGAGGAGGAAATAGTCTTTACCCACAGACAGGCAGGTGGACGACAATCCCTAGAATATCACATCTTCTTAGCCGATATCGAGTGTCAAAAAATGAATCTGTCAAGAGTCCAAAAAAGACCCCGAAAAAAATGACACCTGAGGGATTCGAACCCTCGCCTATTTCTAGACCGCGAAGAGGGGATGTTCGTACAGTGCGAACTATTCCTGAACACGGCGCCTTAGACCGCTCGGCCAAAGTGCCTTTTTTGATGAAAGGAGGAGTTGTAAAGATGGACATGAAGCTCAAGATGGTGATACTCACCAGAGTCTGCGAGATGCTGATGCTTCGGCTTGTTTACTAAGCCGAATCCTACGTCTCGTACTTCTCTAAAGATCCTTGAATTGATTCGAAGATATAATTATTATAGCGAATTGAGAATATGAGAGTCAATTGATGCTCGGCCAAAGTGCCTTTTTTGATGAAAGGAGGAGTGGTGAAGACAAACATGAGGCTGAAGACGAGATTCGGTCAACATGGGTGAGGGTGTGACGATGCTTGTGTAAGCCGGATGCTCTCCGCACCTCCCCATCCACGCCATGTCTTATACATTCTGAAAAAAATGCTAGAGTCGATTTATTATAATTCCAATCATGAATTCTTGATTGACGCTCGGCCAAAGTGCCTTTTTTGATGCTAGTTGAAGTGGTGGAAGGACTGATATGAAGCTGGAGATGGTGATGCTCAGCCAGAGGCTCGATGTGCTTCAACGTGTTGACCAAGCCGAATCCTACTGGGCGTGTACTCATTTACTGGACGTCTTGAACCTCCTCAAAGTCCTTGAAATGACACGGAGATCTCATTGCGTCTGATTAAAATGTCAATGAATCATCAGCAAAGATGGCCCCCTTTTCTTCCTTTGATGAAGGGAGTTGTTCTCATGATGGACATACATAAGGCTCAAGGCGAGGTTCGGTCAACATGAGAGATGCTTGTGTAAGCGGGATGCTCTCTCTCTCACTCCGCACCTAACCCATCCACACTGTGTCCGTACCTCTCCAAAGTTGATATGGAAATGCTGTATTATGAAAAATAGGAGAGCTAATTGGTACTCAAGCCTTGAAAGTGCATAGAGATGTTGAATCCAGTCTGAGTGTCTCGTGAGCTCCGCCGGAGTTGTTCCCCGTGGTGCGGTCACGATACCCATGACGAGTCCCGTAATGCGGAGCTGATGGCTTCAACAGCTGCAACATGCGGACAGAATTACCGGAACCAACAGCAGCGAATATTCGTCATTAGCTACTCTACGGTTGTATTTCCGACTCACCCTATTCCTCTTCCCCTGCGCATCACCAATCAAAGCCTCTCGTTGTCCGACAACCCTCTTCCAGCTCATCCACGGCCTCGGAGGCCGAACCCCGCCAACTCAAGCGCGGCCTCGCTCACTCTCACCCCGCCATACCAACCGTTTAGTGACATCCCGCCGGCAATCATCGCCTCGTTGCTTCGCTTTTCGCCCACCAGATATCTCCATCCGACGTCACTGTTCCATGAGATAAACCCCCCTCTGCTCACTAAGCACCTCGACTTCATGTATAAAAGAAGCCCTCTCCGTTGAACCATCCCATATCCCCCATACCCGTACTCCCCCTCCCTCATCAACACTCCACATCATCCAGCCCTTCGTCATCATGGCAACCCCCCCAAAGGACCGCTCGCGCGGCATCCGCATAGCCATCGACCGCGGCGGCACCTTCACCGACTGCGTAGGCGAGCACCGCGGCCAGGAAATCATCATCAAGCTCCTCTCCGAAGACCCGGCCAACTATGACGATGCGCCGCTCGAGGGCATCCGGCGCATCATGAGCCATTTCCTCCAGCGCGACATCCCCCGCGGCGAGGCCCTCGACACCTCCCACATCGACTCCATCCGCATGGGCACCACCGTGGCCACCAACGCCCTGCTGGAGCGAAAGGGCGAGAAGATTGCCATGGTCGTCACGAAAGGGTTTAGGGACTGCCTGACCATTGGCAACCAGTCCAGGCCCAAGATCTTTGACCTGGCCATCCGGAAGCCCGACGTCCTGTATGAGCAGGTCGTTGAGATTGACGAGCGAGTCACACTGGAGGACTACGCCGAGGACCCGGAGAGGAAAGTCACAGAGGCGGACGCCCAAGCGGGCTCCGACGAGGCCCAAGGCAAAGACCTCGTCAGGGGTCTCTCCGGCGAGACGGTCCGGATACTGAGACGCCCCGAGCACGACGACATCAGGCGGAAGCTGCAAGAGGTGTATGATGCCGGGATCCGCAGCATAGCCGTCTGCCTGATGCACGGGTACACGTTCCCCGACCACGAGGCGCTGATAGGCCGCATCGCAAGGGAGATTGGCTTCCAGCACATCTCGCTCAGCCACGAGCTCATGCCCATGGTCAAGCTCGTGCCCCGGGCGACGTCCGTCTGCGCAGACGCCTATCTGACGCCCGCCATCAAAAAGTACATCAATGGCTTCCAGGCGGGCTTCGAGGGGGGTCTCGGGACGGAGAGCGTCAAGCACGAAAAGGGCCGCAAGGGCGCTCGGTGTGAGTTTATGCAGAGCGATGGTGGGCTTGTCGACGTGGACAAGTTCACCGGTCTCAAGGCCATCTTGTCTGGTCCGGCGGGAGGCGTCGTGGGATATGCCATTACCTCTTACGACGAAGAGACCAAGATTCCAGTGATTGGATTTGACATGGTAACTCACCCGTCCTCCAACAGACTTTATACTCATCACTAACACGGCATGAATAGGGAGGCACCAGCACAGACGTATCCCGTTACGGACAAGGCCGTTACGAGCACGTCTTTGAAACGACCACCGCCGGCGTCACCATCCAGTCGCCCCAGCTAGACATCAACACCGTCGCTGCCGGCGGCGGCTCCCGCCTCTTCTTCCGCAACGGCCTGTTCGTCGTCGGGCCCGAATCGGCCGGCGCTCACCCCGGCCCTGCGTGCTACCGCAAGGGCGGTCCGGCGACTGTCACGGATGCCAACCTGTATCTGGGCCGCCTCCTACCCGAGTTCTTCCCCAAAATCTTTGGCAAAAACGAGGACGAGGGCCTCGACCTGGAGGCAAGCAGAAAGGTGCTGCAGGAGTTAACCGACCAAATCAACCAAGAGACGGGCAAGAACCTGTCCGCAGACGAAGTCGCCTTCGGCTTCCTCACCGTCGCAAACGAAACCATGACGCGCCCCATCCGATCCATCACCGAGGCAAAAGGCCATGACACGTCCAAGCACCGCCTCGCGACCTTTGGCGGCGCCGGCGGCCAGCACGCCGTCGCCATCGCCGAGTCTCTCGGCATCAGCCAGATCCTCGTCCACCGGTACTCGTCCGTCCTGTCCGCCTACGGCATGGCCCTCGCCGACGTCGTCGACGAGCGCCAGGAGCCTGACTCTTCCGTGTGGGAAGACGGCGGCAAGGTCGTTGCCGAGCTGCAGGCCAAGATGGAGAAGCTCAAGGAAAAGTCACGCGCGGCGCTTAAAGACCAGGGGTTCGATGACAGCGAGATTGTGTTTGAGGAGTACCTCAACTGCAGATACCGTGGGACCGAGTCTGCGCTCATGGTCATCAAGCCCAGCAGAGAGGAAGCAGAGGCAAACTACGGTGGCAACGACTGGGAATTCGGCAAGGCATTTGTCAAGCACCATCGATACGAGTTTGGCTTTACGCTGGATGACCGAGACATTATCGTCGACGACGTGAGAGTCCGTGGAATTGGCAAAAGCTTCCGTCATCAGGAGAAATCCGTGGACCAGCAGCTCAAGACGATTCAACGGCGGGAAGTCTCGTCCAAGGCGCAGCACAGCGAGCAAGAAGTCTACTTTGAAGGGGGCAGGGTCAAGACTCCCGTGTATAAGCTCAAAGACCTGAGCGAGGGCGACGTGGTCAACGGACCAGCCATGCTAGCAGACGGAACGCAAACCATTGTCGTGACTCCTCGCACCAAGGCCCTCATCACGGGAACACACGTGGTGCTGGACATTGCAAAAGAAGGCGCCAAAGATGAGTACGTCAAAGAACTCCCCTAACGAATCCTCTTCAGACCGAAAAGCTCAACTGATTCTTGTATCAACAGATCCCACAGCGCCGCAGACGGAGACCGCGAAGTCGACCCCATCATGCTCAGCATCTTTGGCCACAGATTCATGGCCATTGCCGAACAAATGGGCCGGGCCCTCCAGAAAACAAGCGTCAGCACAAACGTCAAGGAGAGACTCGACTTCTCCTGCGCCATCTTCGACGCCTCGGGCAACCTCGTCGCCAACGCACCACACCTGCCCGTCCACCTAGGAAGCATGAGCCACCTCGTCCGCCGACAAGCAGAGATCTGGAAGGGAAGGCTGGAAAAGGGCGACGTCATCATCTCCAACCACCCTTCGTACGGAGGCACCCACCTACCCGACGTCACGCTGGTGATGCCCGCTTTCGATTCAAAGGGGGAGAAGATTCTCTTTTATGCCGCTTCCCGGGCTCACCATGCCGACATCGGTGGCATCAGCGCGGGTAGCATGCCGCCGCACTCTCGCGAGCTGTTCCAGGAAGGAGCTTCCATTCGCAGCGAAAAGCTCGTCAGCGGCGGGAAATTCGATGAGCAGCGCGTGGTCGAGCTGTTCTACAATGAGCCGGCCCAGTATCCCGGATGCAGCGGCACGCGATGCCTCGCCGACAACATTAACGACCTGAAAGCGCAAGTTTCGGCCAATAACAAGGGCATTTCTCTCATCGAGACGTTGATTGAGGAGTACGGCGAGGAGACTGTCCAGTTCTACATGGTCAATATCCAGAAGAACGCCGAGCTGTGCGTCCGCCGGCTCCTCAAGGACGTCCACAAGCGGTTCGAGGGCAAGGAGCTATCCGCCGTAGACTACATGGACGACGGAACGCCCATCCGGCTGAAAGTCACCATCGACCCCGAGGCAGGCGAAGCAGAGTTTGACTTTGACGGGACCGGCCCCGAGGTGTACGGCAACATCAACGCTCCCCAGGCAATCACCTACAGCGCCATCATCTACTGCCTGCGGTGCCTCATCTCCGAGGACATTCCCCTGAACCAAGGCTGCCTGAAGCCGATCCACGTCAAGATCCCGGAAAAGTCCATCCTTTCGCCTTCCGCCGGGGCGGCCGTCGTGGGCGGAAACGTCCTCACCAGCCAGCGCATCACCGACGTCGTCTTCAAGGCCTTTGAGGCCTGCGCCGCCAGCCAGGGATGCTGCAACAACCTCACGTTCGGCTTCGGCGGCAACCAGTCCGGCAAAGAGGCCGTCAAGGGCTTCGGCTACTACGAAACGATTGCCGGAGGAAGCGGTGCCGGGCCGGACTGGGTCGGCACGAGCGGTGTGCACGTCCACATGACCAACACGAGGATCACAGACTCGGAGATTTTCGAGCGGCGATATCCCGTTCTCCTTCGCGAGTTCTCCATCCGAAAGGGATCGGGAGGCAACGGCCAGCACCGCGGAGGCGACGGCGTCGTCCGGGACATTGAGTTCCGCATTCCCCTGCAAGTGTCCATCCTCAGCGAGAGACGCGTATACCGTCCGTACGGCCTCAACGGCGGCGAGGACGGCCAGTGCGGTCTGAACCTGTGGGTGAGGAAGGTGGAAAAGGCAGACTGGGAGCGATCCCTCAAGAGGCTCCAGGGGCAGGAGGATGACGTAGGGCAGAAGGAGTACGAGGAGCGGCACATCAACCTGGGCGCCAAGAACACGGCCGCCATGGACGCCGGGGACCGCATCATCATATGCACCCCGGGAGGCGGAGGCTGGGGCAAGCCGGGCGAGGCGAGCAAGGAGAGGCGAAGGGCGGACTTGACCGAGAGCTGGAGGAAGGGGAGTGGTGCAGCGAGAGACGACACTGCTCTGCAAGCTTAGCCATTGCTGCAAAGTAAAAGTAGCTTGTAGAAGACTTAAGTAGACGACGAATTTTGGAAAAGCAGACAGGGGGTGATTGATCAATCATTTTTCCTCAATAGAGGAGACGATCGACTGCTGTAGGCAGATAGATCCTGCAGTGTCGAAGGATCCGTAGGAACGCATAATCGGTGCCACCGAGCCGGTAAGCACAAGACGCTCAGCCCTATTTGCGTTACGATTCGCTAGAACTTTTGACACCAAAAAAAATTGGCGTCTGAGATGTAACCAGGCCGCAAACCCACCGGCAACGACTTCCGATAGGGGGGTAACATCAAACCTCCCCATCACGGTGCGATTCTCAACACTAATGTTTGTAGAGATAGGCAATTCGCCCATTAAACTCAGATCGCTTCGCCCAACAGCTTTCACGAAAAATCAAAGCTGCCCATTAGCCAGTAAAATGGTGCTTTTCAGCCTCAGCCCTACGAGTCAGGGCTGCCGATCTCCGACGTGCCGTGGTTGCATCCTTGGCCCCCAAATCCTTCGAAAAAGCGTAGCCGGCTGCAGTCAAGTGCAGCATGAGAGATTCTCTGCATTCTGCACGTTCCCCTGGTGTGTGCTAGATCTTTTTGTGGCCTTGCATTGCTACAGTACGCTCGCTCTCACTCCTCTCACCAATGGCGAAGCGTACCAGATAGGGGGGAAAGGGGGGGTTGGTGCTCGTTCCGCCGCCTTGGGCACACTGCTGTGAGTGGCGATGCGTGCCGTGGGATCGGTGAATCGGTAGGTACGTCTCACGATGGCTCTGAAGGCTTCGCTTCACCCTAATGCCTAGCCCGAGGAAAGATCCGAGCCGCCGTGCTTGTCTGGCCCCACAACGAGGACAGTTCCACGATCCAGGGATTTCGACGAGGTACGAATATCAGCCTATCTCAAACTTCATGCGATCGTGTTGTTGCCCTCTCTGCCGAGCGGTCCCTTTCACGAGGCTTGAACAGGAGGTGAATCGTATTCAGCGCATCCTGATTACGTGCCGTGCCGTCGAAAGAGCACCATCCCTCTCCGTAGCTCGTTTCGTCGCTTGACCTGCATATGGCGTTTTCCTCACTGTCCGGCCCTCGTCGGCCGACTCAACGTCTGAAACGGCCCTATTTGTGGGCTTTTCATCAAGAGGTTGGCGGAATGGTGTCCTCCCCATACATACTTTCGTACGTGTAATACGCAGTAAGCAGCAACGAAATGCTCGTGACGGAAACAGACGCCGTGATCGTCGGGGAACCGGAAACACAACGCGCGCCATTGCATATTCGCTGTCGTGCCGACCGGGTACCCTGCTTGTCTCGGCTAAATTCGCGATTTTCTTGCTTTTCTTCTTCCCTAGCAGATGCTCTTGAAGCCCGGCCAACCTCCGCTTTCTGCATGATTTGGCTCATCTTAAGCGGCTTTTAGATGCACTTCCCAGCGGTAGCGACGCAGCGCTACCATGCTCTCTGATAGAAGAGCCCGGCCTTTGATAAAGTTTGGCACTAGGGTCTGTCGTCCTCCGAGGCTCGTCGGCATCTCGTGATACTCGCGGCTTATCAATGCGGTGCGACGGAGTCCTCTTCTGCTTCCTGCTTCCTTGTCGTCTGCGGTTGAACAAACCACCCCTCTCCCCACCCCTTGTCCTTCGGGGCAGATGTGCTCGGTGCTGGGATCCTTGCTTGTGTGTCCACTTTGTGAACCCAGAAACCTAGTCCCAAGACAGCGGTGGGCGCATGAAATGATAGACAACCTTTTTTTTTCTCTCTTGTCTGCCAGGTGACCAGAAGAATGGAGATGGCTTCGTTTACACAAAACCGCGTTCCATCCAATGGGCTCTCGGCGAAGGAGGGCCTGCCACGCCACGAAACGGCCCCGGGTGGCCTCGACCAGGGAGAAGCAAGCAGACGCCGGCACTGCATGCCGGAACTGTGCTCAGTTGTATGGACCGCGTTCGTGCCCTTCAATGAGATCGCCCGGCAATCCCACTTTTCATCGGTGAGGCGATCAATGTCCCCTAGATAAAGGTCCACCCCGAGGCGGACCAGGTTGTCTCTCATGCCCCCACCACAAAACGCCGCGAGGACTGCATCGTCGCCCGTCTGTCACTCAACCGAGGTGCCAGAAGATGTCGTGCCCTGATATCACCTGCTTCACAGGCCACCATTCCGTAAAAAATGATGCGGCCGACTCGGGCCTTTCCGGCCGAAGGACCAGCCATATATGCACGTAATAAGGAACCGTCTCGTGCTGGCTGCTGCTGCTGCTGCTGCTGCCGCCGCCGCCGCCGCCTTCTGCTGCCCTTAGGCACGCACAACGGACCACACACACACCGGCACAAGTGAAAGGAAGTGTATCCCAAAGGAGGAAAAAAAAAAAAGAGAGAGAGGCCAGGCTCGGCCACGGCAGCCCTCCTACTGCCCCTCCCTGTCGTCTCGTCGTTCCCTCCCTTCGCCGGGGACTCTTGTGACTCCAGCGAGAGGAAAGCGGGAGGAAGTGTGGCGTATCTGGCTGGGCGATTCCGGGTGGTTTCTCACACATATGTATGTGGCATTTTCCCGCGGCAGGCCAAGACGTCTGTCCCATTCGTCGCTCTGCGTGTCGCATATGCACGGCAATTGCAGCATGGTGCGTATGGGTGAATGTAACGTCAATGTCGCGGAAAATCGAGAGGCCCCAGTCTGGTATTTATACGCACATGAACCGCACTCTATCTCGCGACGCCATTAAACCAGGACGGCCGCACATCCAGGAACGAGACCCAGGGGGAGGGACACACGACTACACGGTCACACCTAGCAAGAGAGCGAACACACAAGGGACGGCGGCCGGCATTGGCCGCGGAACGGAACCATCATGATGCGGATTGCAGTCGCCGGCGGACGAGGCCTCGGGTTCCTGCTGGCGACGGAACTAGCACAGGCGGCAAACGCTTACAACGTTGTCGTTCTATCACGATCTGTTGGGTTTTCCGCGCCGCATCTCCCATCCGGGCCCAGAGCTGTTTGCGTGTTAACCTGCGACGCAGGCAAGACCCGAATTCGAACCGTTCGACGTCCAAGTTCACGTGGTGGACTACCACGACCACGGCAGCCTTGGGTATGCGCTTCAAGGAGTCGACCTGGTCATCTCGACGATATCCGGCGCCGAGCAGCTCAACCTCATCGACGCCTCCGGGCGCGGGCGCGTCCGCATGTTTGTTCCCTCGGAGTTTGAAGGATCCCTCAGTCGACGGCCGTCACGGAACGATCCTCTGGACCGCGGATCGTCGCAGGCCCTCGCCTTGCTGAAACAGTGGTCCGAATCATCGCGAATGAAATACACCATCTTCTCGTGCGGCCTCTTCATGGAGCGCTTCCACCCTTACGGGCTCGGCAGCACGTTCAACATCGGTCACGGCTCGGGCGTCGGCGGCGCCGGAGAGTTCCTCGTCAACTTCAGCATGGCCACGGCCGAGTATACGGAGCGAGATTCCAAGGGGCATTCAGTACGTGTCTGCCTGACATCAGTGTACGACGTGGTCCGGTTTGTCGTCGCAGCCGTCGACCTGGGGCCCTCGCACTGGCCTCATGAATTTACCATGTGCGGGGAGCGGATGACGGTCCGAGACCTCGTCAACGCATGCAGCACTGCTTCCAATAGTTAGTCTGATCCCTGTTTTGCCGCCCAAGATGCCTCAGACATCCTCGGACGCCCACGCCAGGAAGAGCTGGCGGGTGACACAAAGAGCTAACAGACATGTCGTCAGCGGTGTTTACGCGACACGTACACCAGTACGCGGAGCTGGAAGCCTACCTCAGCTACTCTGCTCAGCTGTGCGACTATGACAAGGTGGCATACTATCAGAGGCTCCTCGCGACGTCCAACGGGCGATACGACTTTTCTCAGGCGACGCTGAACGAGATCGTCAACCGCAGCAATAGCGTCCATGTCCAGCCAGTCACATTCAGCGCGTGGCTGGCGAGCATATGGACGCAAACATTCTGACGGGTAGCCACTGCATGGAGGCGTATTCCTTTCATTTCCCTCTTCTTCCACTTCTCTTTTCTTTTTTCCTTCCCCTTGTTTCCTTGGCATCATCATGCCATGATCTGGACCAGGCGTTGTGTTTGGGCTTGCTTTCTTTTGCAGCCCCTGCGGGAAAATGGCGAAACAAGTTCATTGGGATAAAACTGAGCATGGGGCCAACGAGCTGGAGCGATGGAACACGAGAGGGGGGGCGCGAAATCAACAAAATGCGGCATTACCTGCGTCTTGGAGCACTTGCTCGCAACGGCCTGTAACAGATAGACACGAGCCTCCTCCCAGGGCGCGAGGGGCACTCTGCACAAACGGTTAGCAATATGGGAACGGATGGAAAATAGCATGATACCCAAATCCAATCTCCACACACTGCAGCAAGCAAGCAAGCAAGCCCAGGAGTCATGGGCAGCCGACGGGAGCGGCCCAGCAAGCGCCGTCGACGACGCAACCCCAGCCAGCATCAACAAGCAAGACCAGCAGGCAAGCAAACATGGGAGCCAGAAGCTCATTTCCTATTGCCGCGGTGATTCGCCTGCTCGCTCCCGGATGTCTCAGACGCGCAGCCACTCTCCCCGTCAGCACTCACCGGTTGTCGATCTAGTCGCTTTTTCTCCTTTGCGCTGCTGGCAGGAGGCCATTGGACGGCGACGAGCCCGCGCAGAAGCCACCCGAAAAGTCCGTCGAGAGACACGGTCTCACACATGTCTTGGGAGACTGGTTCGAATTGTGCTAGAAAAGAGGAAAGATGAAGTGTCGCGTGTCTGTTTTTTACGGGCGGGTTTTTGTTTGGAAAGAGAAAAGAGAAAAGATCGAGGGCGGGTGATGGGCGAGCTGAAAAATGGCCCAGAGAAGACGGGCGGATTAGGAAAGAACAGGGGACAAGGTTGCTTGGCTGCACCTGCCGTTGGTGGCTGCATCTGCCCACGCATGGACTGGACTCCCGCCATGGAAAATGACAAACCCATGAGGTAATTCAGAACAAAAACACCTACGGAGCATCGCGACTTGTACATGTCATGGGTGTGCCATCCGAAGTCGATGAAGTCGATGTATCTTTGCACGTCGAGATGATCGGGTTGCAGCAGTTGCTGACAGCGTAGCTAGTAGAACTACGATGGCGGTGCCATACCAACGTGTTCTAGATAGTCCAATAGATATCAGTAGTCTACCAAAATCTCCGTCCATGTGATACAGATCAAAGCATCCGCTACATCTAATACTATGCCTCTGCCTCTGCCCCTGCCTCTGCCCCTGCCTCGTCCGCAAATTCGTCCCCAAACTCATCCACAATCCACAAGCAAAACTTCTCCCACTCCACCTGCCACTCCCTCAACCGCTCCGCCTTGACGCCGCTCCCCAGGCTGGCCTCCCTGATGCCCTTGACCCACTGCTCCTGGTTCTGATCCTCAAACGTCGACCACCGGACGCTGTTCTCCGCGAGGCTGCCCAGCCCGGCAAGGCCCAGGTTCTCCCAGCCCTGCAGGGCCTGCCAAAAGTCGTGAGACATGCCCGCCGTGTTCTGCCCCAGCATGGCCGGGTCGTCGTTGCACAGGCTGCACGCGACTCCGCGGGCGAGCAGCGCCGGCAAGGGATGGGCCATGACGGATCCGCACAGCCGGAGGACCTCGTTGGAGATGGGGCACGATTCGATGAGGATGCGCTTGTCCTTGACCATGTCGATGAGGAGAGGGTGCTTGTACAGACTGAAGCCGTGGCCGATGCGGCGGGTGCCCAGCAATATGGCGTCAAACAGGTTGTTATCGGTGCTAGAGCCATCGCCAAGCGTCTCTCCGGCGTGGAAGTAAAAGGGCAGGTTGACGCCCTCCTGTGCGGCCTGCTTTCGGAACCAGAACAGTTCGGGCAGCAAGTTGATCAGCGGCTTGCCAAGGTCCTCGGGCCCGACGAGGTCGTATCCCGCGATGAGATGGGGAAACTCCATCTTTGTTGTGATGCAGTGGTCCATGTTCTCGATGATGCGCCGCGTCTCAAAGCTCCGGAGAGTCGTCCAGATGATGGTGAGGCCCCAGAAGCCCTTGCCCTCCTCCGAGGCTTTGAATCTGGCAACTTCCTCTTCGATGACTGTGAACATGTGGCTGTAGTCAGTTTCGCACTCCTCGCGGCGATCACGGCAATAATCAAGCGGCCATGTGAAGCTGCATTGCAGTGTTAGCTCAGAATCGGCTTGAAACCATTCATAAGATGGCACGCGGTCAGAGATCCTTCATACCGAAGCTCAGCCCAATTCACCCCGTCAGCTTTGAGAAGACTCATGAGACGCCGCAGAAAGGCGCGGAACATGGGCTCGTAGTGTATCATGGTAGCCACCACCACGAAGCACTTGGAAAACTTTTCCCAGATGGCATTGATACCGTGGTGCTGCTCATGGCTGTCCACGAGTGAGAGCGTACACCGGCTCTTGAGCCACTTTAGAAACCCCTGCCGCCCGCCCTCGGGAAAGTCGTCGGCCATCTTGGTGAGCAACAGAAACGAGCCCGGCTCGTAGCTCGGCGCCCATATCGAGCCGTCCACCCGCTCCTTGGCCCGGTACCTGAAGCGCAGCACGGCGTTTTCCCTCCTCTCGTCGCTGTCGAGGGGCACGTTGCTGGTCATGTGCATGCCAGGAGTATTCAGAAGCTCGTTGAGGATAAAGTCAAAGTCCACCATGGCGTCCATGTGGGCATGCAGCAGACTCCCCTTGGGCATGCGGCGCACAATCTTCCACAGCTTGGTCTGCTCCATGCGCTCCTTGGCCATCATGAACATCATGCCCGGGAAGATGCTCTGGTTAGTCTCGCGAGCCAGCTGCTCCTCGACGCCGGGCGTCCAGATGGCCGCCTGCTCATGGGCACGGATGCGGTCGACGATGGCGCAGGCGCGTCTGGCGATGGGCGTCAGCGACTTGCGAAACGACGCATCCGCCCTCGTCTCCTTCTCCTTGCTGATGAGGCTGTCGCGGCCCGTCAGATACTGCTGCAGGAAGGGATCCGACGTGGACGGAATGTCTCGCGACAGCTCCTCCCAAAGCTCGTCGGCCGTGGGCATTTTGGGCGGTTGTTGTTGCACGTGTATCGCAGTCCCAGCCGTCACAGATGCTCACGAGAGGGAGTTCAAATAAGGGGGCGAGAGGCGAGGGTGCGAGCCGGTGTCAAGATTATGAGGATGAAACAGGATGAAAATAGGAGAGGGATGGGATAAGATTGAAGTGCAAACGCAAATGCAAATGCAGACCGCCTCTGAATTGCGGAGTCGTGGGCCGGTTATGCAGCCTTATCAGGGACGGAAGCGGCGCCGAGGCTGCCTGGAATCCCGGCCGTTCGTAGCTCCGGGCTTTCGGCCGGGGCCGTTGGATGCAGGCGATGGGGGCAGCAATGAGTCACGGCTGAGGCCTCAGTTGGCGATGAAGATTTCACGTTGCTGAGCTGGGCGGCTGCGGTGAAGATGCGTGCAAAAAGTTGTCCCTGCTGGCCCTACGCAAGCCGGTTTCCCGTTAGGATATTCACGGCTAGACTCACCTGTGGCTTAGGTCGTGCTACTTGTTATGGACCGGGCATGAGGGCAGATGAAGGAAAAGCCAAGTCATACGTGTATACATACTCCCTTGTGCCATGTGAAAAACACGTTGAAATTGCCCTCGGTATTGACATTGGGACCACGTCAAACAAAATGAATGTCTCACCACCCCACACTCAGCCCGGCCCGTCATTTACAGGTCTACAGGGGGGGCATTTCGCATCTGTTCTCAGAGCAGTACGGCAACTTGAAGTCCGAAATTCGACAAAAACACGCAGTTCGACAATTTGTCCGATTGTCTGGGTCAATCTCTTCTAAAGCCCACGTAAAGCCAATCATGTTGGCGCAAAATTGCCATTCGCTCACTGACTCCATCCTCCAACCGTGACAACACCAAAAAATCACATCCAAACCCCTACAACCAAAATGAACCAGCCATTCGCAACTCGACATCTTCCCCTCAACCAACACAATCCCCCTCTGCCCATCACCCCATCAGACGAAACTTTTCCACCCAGCCAGTCACGTCCTTTGACAAGCCTATTGATCGAGATTCATGTGCCTTCCAAACAGGGGGGCAAATGCGCTACAGACGAGAAGCTAGACATGCTCTCGACGCTGATTCGCCATCTGCCAACCTCCCCCCATGTTGCTCGGGAGGGATATCACAGGCTGACAGGGCGCTTACAAGCCTCTTTTTTTTTTCTTTCTTTTTTTCCCTTTTCTGCTCTACCAACAACAGAAACGACTGTGCTTCTGATCCCCCCTTGTGCTTTTGATCCGCGTGTGGGGCTTGGGGGTGTGTTCAGTGCCATTCAGATGTCTCGGTTTCAAATGCCATGTGCCGTGATGATGGCCTCGTTCGAAGGTTTGCAGATTCCGAAATGTTCTTAGCTTCCCTTGTTTGACCAATGCGGTGGGATGAGCAGAGATCTTCTCCCAACGCCCCTTTGCAGTGATGTGACCTAGCGTTGGTGAAAGTGAAATGATATGACTCTGATGCTGTCGTGATCCCAGTATAAATGGCCTCTCGTTTCCTCTGTTCGAGGCGTCTCCTGAAGTCGCAATCACATCGCTGAAGCTTCTATGCATAACTTGACATCAATCACAGCTACAAGATATTGACTTCAACATATCAGCACCAATACATAACCAGTCACCCGTATAAGCCATCACGACCACACAAACCACACAATGCTCTCCTCCAATCTCCTCCTCCTCCTCCTCACCTCACTATCCTCCGCCGCCGTCATCCCAAGGGATTACGACGTGCCCCCAGGCTACTGCTGCTTCACCCTCTCCGACCCATCCACCGGCAAAACCATTCAGCAAAACAAAGAATACGGCTTCCTCTACTTTGACGCCGACCAGCCAAAAGGATGGTACTGCTTCAACTCTGATGACTCGCGGCCCATTCTGTGGGACGACTTTAACAACGCTTGCATCATTTCCTGGGATGGCCATTTCCAGTGTCTCGATCCTACTCCTGGTGACGATAAGTGGACGTTGGGTAGCAGCAGCAGCAGTCCTTTGTTGCTGCATGATAGCTCTCCGACGTATCAGGCGTGTCCTAACAAGGACGGGGGCGAGATCATTTCGTCTGGAATTCCGGCAGCGGCTGGGTGTAGGAATATCCAGTTGGAGGCTACTGGTCTCGAGGGAACTTGCTCGAGCTTGACTCATTGAGACTGATGGAAGCCCTTTGGGTCCTTTCTCCGCCTCTGAGGAGATACAGGGGTTGAGACGGCTTGTAAATGTTTGTATTATCGACTTCTCTCATGTACATACTTAGGCGCTTCTCAAATGCAGGCCACTCAATATATTTTCCTACATTTCAGACTTTAAGATGCAAACCAATGCATATACTTACCGGCAAAGTAGTGCAACTTTGTGACCAATTCCCCATCCAACATAGGCCCCTCTCAGCAAATACCTACCCCGTCACAATCTGTTTACAATTTCGAAATCTCCCTGCTCACAGCCTCCGCCTCCTCAACACCATACACAATAGCCAAGTCCCTCTTCAGCTCCTCCGCGGTCGTATCTCTCTGCCTCTTCTCCTTGGCAAATTTGTCCTGAACGAACCGACGGAAGATTTCTTTCGCCGCCTCGTTTCCATCGGTACTGGCATCAACGTAGAGCAGCAAGGAAATGAGAAGCTCAGCAATGTCCCACAGAATCTCCCTGCCCTCGCCAACCAGATCGCCCTGCGTCTTGTCGTCAATGTACCACCGCAGGGCAGACCACTTGGAAACGGGATCCCATTCGGGGGGCTTCTTGGCGGCGTCGGTCTGGAGCCCGTACGCGTTCTTGATGAAGTTGTCGAGGGCATCCAGCGAGCGGGTCCCCGATTGAGGGTGCTTGAGGACGCGGATCATATCCGTGCACAGGACGTCGGTGGTGCCCTCCCAGATGGGCAAGACGCAGCAGTCGCGGTAGAGGCGGGCGATGTTGAGATACTCCTGCTCTTCGTTGACGAGATAGCCTACGCCGCCGAGCGACTCCATGCACGAGTAGAGCAGCGGGACGGCGGCCTTGCACACATAGGCCTTGGCAAGCGGCACGACGATGCGCAGGAGAGGATCGATGTAGTGAGGCGCCGGCGTGAGAGCGGCCAGAGCTGAGGTTGGCGGCGTCGCCTCGTGCTCTGAAATGCCCAAGAGGTAGCCGCAGAAGTTGCTTAGGAGCATCAGCCCGTGATACTCGGCGGTCAAGTTAGCCAGGGTGCGCATATGCAGCGTGCTCTCGGTCAGCTTCATCCGGGCACCGCGACCGGCCCCGACCTCCCGACGACGGGCATACGCCCTCGCAATACCTAATCCCCGACCAACGTAGCCGCAGGCCGTGATGACGTTGTGGATTCTAGTGAGAGTCAAGATTGTGCTAATCTCCTGAATACCCCTTCCCTCTTCGCCAATCAGCCAGCCGCGCATGTCTTCCAACACGAGCTCGGCGGTGGGGAGCGACTGCGTACCCAGCTTGTTCTTGAGCCGCTGGATCCAGACGCCGTTGAGTCGAGTTCCGTCAGACTTGGGGTGTCCGGTCATGGTTTTGGCGGTAGGGTCGTGTCGCCGCATGGGCGCAAAGAAGGTGCTGAGCCCGCCGTGTGACGTGCGTGCAAGCAGAACGGTCATGTCAGAGTCTGTCGCGGACGAGAACCACTTGAACCCGCTGATGCTCCACGGGCCCAGGGGTATCTTGCCTTCTCTAGACGCGAGCTGGCCCTCGGCTCCTTCAGGTTTGTAGACAGCAACGGTCTCGGTCTGCGATACGTCGCTGCCTCCAGAGCGCTCCGTCATCCACTGGCCGCTGGTCCAGGCAACGCTCGGGTCGCGAGAAATGAGGCGGCGATAGGCGTCTTCGAAGACCTTGCGCTCGGTCTCGGTGAGCCGTCTAGACGCCAGGTGCTTCCTCAGCAGAGCAGCCGCGCCGTCCTGCATTGCCGACGGGCAAGTCACGTTGGCAGACGAGGCCTCCCAGAGATGCAGGCGGAGGTACTGAAGAGGGCGAGAGAATGCGCCGTACGGCGTGTCGTAGCCGGTGGCAACGATGCTAAGGCGGCGCACATCAACAACTGCACACGCAAGAGTACATCAGCTGGTGCGAGACTTACCCCCTTGAGAGGCCAAACTTTTGCAATTGACGCCATCCCTCGCCAGTCACCAGCTCACCTTGCAATCTGCCAAAGGCATCTCGGCCACTGCCCTTGAGGTAGGGCTTGTTTCGCTCGGCATCCGTGATCCAGGCAAACACCTCGTCCGAGAGGACATCCCTCCCCAAAGCAGCAACTTCCGCCTCGACTTCAGTGATGACACTGAAAGGGAGAAACACTGCGCAGGCTATATTAGCGGGCCGATTACAGCGCAGAGGTGAATTGGAGCGATGGTGTTGTTGGGCGGCAACGAGCCATTGTTTCTGTGTTGGTTCACGTAGGAGTGTTTACATGTCAGGTGCCCCATGTCAAAGGGAGGCTTTCACTCACGTTTGAAGCATCTGCGAAAGGAAACATCGTCATAGAACTGGTTCGGCAAAATCGGGGCGGGTTGAAAGAAACCCTTGTTCGCCCCCGAGGGCTCCATGATCAGGCGCGAGTAATGCTACCAGGAGGCGCAGGAGCGAGCGAGCAAGTCGACAAGCGGGATGCTGGGATTCGCGTCTGTCGCGCAGGCAAAGATGTATAGGTAAAGGGAGGGAGACGAGATGAATGGCCGGGGAATTGGGCTGCAGGATTGAGAGGAGGCACATAGACAGATGATGTGCATTCAATGGAGCCGTACTTGTATGAAGCAGCAAAGCGGCAGAGGGGGACACGAGACGTTTCGGCGGCAGAGAGTTTAATTGCCCAGCTCAGCTTACATGGAGTGTCATGTAAGATGCAAGTTTGCCGGGCTGAGATCCGTTCGTTGGCGGGTCGTTGGACGCGGGTGGAGAGATGACGGGGGGGGTCAGCCGAGGCTCGTGCTGGAGCAGCAGATGAAGATGCAGCTGAAGACCGAGGCGGAATAGTTCCGTTGTCAGCGAACAACTTGGCCAGTTTCGAGGTCGTTGAAGAGGGAATACAGTTGCGTAATGGGATGTGATGAGGAGCAGTTGTTTGGTACAGGCCACGAGTGCACAAGCCTGGATACTGGTGCTGAACGAAGTAAAGCGTCAGCACCTGATCATGGGATACCTGGCCCATAGGGGGTATGGGATAGAGAGAAGGTTCACCTTCGCAGCCATAAACACAGTCTATCGGGTCCGACATCGTGATTGTATGACCAGAGATGCGTCTCATTGATATTCCAGGCACTTGTAGAAAGAATCGTGTCGACGTCGAGATTGATGGGTTGAGGTTGGATCACTGTCTCACACTTCTACTACAGCACTGCCTTCCAATTCTTATTAAAACCGCTGTCTAGATCTTGCCATATGGATAGACCGATCCACGGCAGATACCTATTCAAAATCTACCTTATAGATACTACACTACAACTGTGACTGTTGCGTCTTTCATAGTGGGAAGCCGAACAAGCAGCACGGCATTGGGGGGGGGGGGCGACACAATAGCGGCCCCATCCTCGTGCAGCTGCCCCGGACTTTCCAAATTTTGAATCCTCACACCTTCGAGGTCTTCCCATTTTCTCACCCCTCGAGCCATCTGGCCTGCAACCCAAGTCTCGCATCATGGCCGTCAAGTGAATTGCTTCGACAATGCGCACCTCACGAATCTCAAAAGACACGGCCAAGCTCCTCAAGCGCGCCGCAAACTCGCCCTCGCCACCGCGACGCACGACGCGATCCTCCCTCGCCCGCTTCGCCCTCAATGCGGCCTCTTCCAGCGCGACGCGCGTGAATGGCGCTGATGGTCGAATGCCCGACATCGAAGACAGCGTCAGCCCGCCGCCAAGGAAGCGAGGGCGAGGCTCCGACGCCTCGTTTTCCGCCGAACTGGCCAAAACAGAGTTTGACGACGACGAAGACGACAAGCTCGACGCGACAACGGCGGCGCCCTCGAGGAGCTCAACCCGCCGTGCTGCTGCTGCTACTCGCGCTCGCGCTCGCAAACCTGCGCGCAAAGTCGCCGATCCGACAACCGGCGAATCGTTCGTCTCGCCGCCGTCCGACTGGGAAGAAATGTACGACGTGGTGAGGAAGATGCGAGCCCCCGGCGGCGTGGCGTACGGAGCGGCCGTGGACACGATGGGCTGCGAGCGACTAGCGGATCCGAACGCTTCGCCAAAGGACCAGAGGCTGCACTCGCTGATTGCGCTGATGCTGTCCAGCCAGACCAAGGACACGGTCACGGCGGTGGTGATGCGGAGGCTACAGACGGAACTGCCGGCATGCAAGCCGGGAGCTCCGGTGGGCTTGAACCTGGACAATCTGCTGGCGGTGGACGCGAACCTGCTCAATCAGATGATTTGGGCGGTTGGCTTCCACAACAACAAGACCAAGTTTGTCCACCCTTTTTTCGCGTTTTCTGTCTACGCCCGCCACGTGGGGATGCTAACCATTTTCCCCTCTACGCAGGTACATCAAGAAAGCCGCCGAGATGCTCCGCGACGAATGGAACGGCGACATCCCCGACACCGTGGAGGGCCTGACGTCGCTGCCCGGCGTGGGCCCCAAGATGGCCTACCTCTGCCTGTCGGTGGCCTGGAACCGCACCGAGGGCATCGGCGTCGACGTGCACGTCCACCGCATCACCAACATGTGGGGATGGAACAAGACCAAGAGCCCCGAGGAGACGCGGCTGGCCCTGCAGTCGTGGCTGCCGCGGGACCGCTGGCGCGAGATCAACGGCTTGCTGGTGGGCTTGGGGCAGAGCGTGTGTCTCCCGGTGGGACGGCGGTGCGGCGAGTGCGATTTGGGGCTGCAGGGGCTTTGCAAGGCGGCGGAGAGGAAGAAGGTGATTGAGGGGAGGAGGGTTAAGATGGAGGCGGTTAAGGAGGAGGTGGTCAAGGGGGAGAATGGGGTCGAGGAGAAGACGACGATCAAGACGATCAAGGAGGAGACGGTCAAGGTTGAACAGGAAGACTTGCCTGGGGGTAGCGGTGGCAGCACAGCGGTCAAGGTTGAAGCCATCGTCAAGGAGGAAGTCAAGGTCAAGCAAGAGCAGGACGACTAGAGGTAACGAGCCGTCGTATAGGCGGCAAACACACGTGCGTCTGCGCCGGGCGTCGCCCGCAGATCAATCATCAACGCGTCCGTGGAGTTTTTTCTTCTTTGTGCGGTCTGCCACGTAGCGCAACCACATGTAAGCACATGACTGGCCTTTTCACTCTTACATCTGCCCCTTGAGTTCTTTGCAGCGATTACACTCGAGGAGATGGACTTTTATGTACTATATAGCATCTGAGCTGTACGAAGCTATAATAGATGGATAGACAACGCACCGCACAGCAAATCGAACTATTGATTGTCCTACAAAAAGTGCGTTTCGTGTATGCGGTGATGGATGTATTGCACGGTTGATTCAATAGCATGTGAGAGAGTGTGCAATGCTGGCTTATCTCGCCCATACATGCATACATTCACATGTCGTCTGACGAAAAAGAGGGGATTCATAGAACGCAACCTTTTGACAACTTCGGTCCGCAGCCATTGCAAATGAAGAGCAACACGTCAATGCATCAGTGACGGCACTGCCTTTTTGCATTTTTTTTGGCTCTTTTTCGGGGGTCAGTCGGAGGTTTGGGCGAGCAGCCGAAATCACCAGCCCCGCCGAAAGCGCAACAACAATGTCCATACAATTTACAGTCAATAAGGTAGTTGGGCATGAGGAAAGGTTGATTATGACTATCATACAGTCAGTCTGACGAATTGCGTTAATGATGATGACGGACCCATTGCCGAGCGCCGGACGCAAAGAGAGTTGACGGGCGCCACCTCACGAGAACGGTGCCTCTTGCGTCTTCGGGACGCCGCATCACGGCATTTACCGGCCATCTGCTGGGACGTCGGTATGTTTTCTCAAAACACGGTCAAATAAACACAGGACATGTTGATGATTCATGATGTATGATATTTGTTTGGTGAGATTGATTGTTTGGTAATATTGAAATAAAGCTTCAGTGTAAATCAACAGCCGGCTCCCAAAACGTTTCCCCTAATAAATGACCCCCAATACTCCGTGGTGACAAAAGGCTGTTCCGACTGGGAACAGTTCGAATGGAAGCATAAATGAGCAACAGAACTTCGCGATATACACAAAAACATGAGACGGTGCTCATTAGAGCACTCATCTCCGTGTTGGGGCTGATTTCCTCCTCTTGAGAATGGTGCTGATCTCGCGGATGCAGATCACCAATCCTCGCCCTCACTCCAAAGAGTGTGGAATTCAATTTGTTTGTTTCGTTTCATGTAATCATGGTCTGTGAGGCCATCTGAATCACGCCCGTGGGCGTCAAACTCGTGATGGCGGATGAGATTGGTAAATATTGGCGAAGCGTAGGCGATGCGGTAATTAGAACGGTCCGGGGGCGGTTGGTGTCGGACTGATGGCTATCGGAGGGGGGGGGCGAGGAGGAGGTTGCAGGGATGCGGCGATCCGGTGGTCATTTAGACGCCGCGGATGACCTGGGTCCGCTCGGCCTCCAGCTGGGCAGCGTTGCGCGCGTGGGACTGCTTCTTGCACTGCAAATCGACAGTTAGCAGCTGAAGAGGGAAGAAAATGACGGTGAAGGGAAGAGAGGCAGAGGTGCCTGACGTGCGATGGAATTCACATGGGGTGGAAGGGGAGGGGAGGAACCGCGGATGAAACGTACGTCTTCCAGGCCGCTGCACTTGTGGTCCTCCAACAGGCGGTGCTTCCCGCAGAAGTGGCCGTTGCAAAAGGTGCAGTCGCCGACGATGCGCTGAGCGGGCTCTCGGCACTCCTTGGCGGTGCAGCGAAGCTTCTTGGGCATGATGGGCGAGAGAGTTGGCGAGAGTTGAGTAAAAAGAGGTGACGATGTGAGAGGAGGGAAGAGTGGCGGTAGCGGTGACGGCTCTTTGGTCGTGTGACGCCTTTGTTACCCGCAACGAGGAGTGTGTTGTTGCTTTGGTCGAGGTATGGGCGAAAGGGGGAGAGAAGAGAGGGCCGGGAAGAGAATCGGACGCCCGTCGGGATATAAATACTTTCCAAAAAAGGACGAAGAAGGAAAAGGAAAGGGTAAATGGACGCAAAAAGAGTTGGTTATTCGCTGACGGAAACGACGCAAGGAAAGCCTGAGCCTTTTTGAGTCAGCAAACGAGCTGCGCCGAACGGCGGCGACGGCGCAAGGCTTTATACCTATTGCCAATCCCGAGGCGAATGGCGAACGAAACGCAACGACCAAGGACCGGGACCAGAAGACCAAGGCCAAAAGACCATGGACCCCCAAAAGGCAGAATAACAGTACATCAAGGTACTTGCACATTGCAAGTGCGTGGAGTGAGTTGAGGCTGCGGGGCGGACGGGGGGGCGAGGCGTGTGGTTTTGGGCCATTTTGCCTCCCTCCCCTCCGTCTTTGCACACGCCCCCTGGCCTTTTTTTTTTCGTACAAGTTCTTTGGTTTACTAATAAGGAGCTGAGGATTGTATGGGGATTTGATGGCTTTCTGGGCGCTATCGGGGTCCAAGTCCGGCCCATCTCCTTTAGACGGGACGAGAAGGCAGTGGAATCTGGCTGAGGGGGGGTGCGTGGGCGGGCGTCTGAAGTAACAAGATAGTGAACCTGATGGCAGCGAAAGGCTGGAGGTTTTGGTAATGAGCGGGCGTTTGTAATAAGTTGTTCTTTCGCCTAATCCAGATTCTACAGCCTTCTATTCTCCGCCTTTTCTCAATACTGTGCTAGAATAGCTTCAACATCTTCTTCACGTTCGCCTCTCCGTGTCTCCTCGGTATGCGTCGAGGAATTGGGGTTTCTTTTGGGTAAAACAGAGACCGCCTCGGCTATCCAGCTGGCAGAATCAACTGATCAATTTGCACCCAAAAGAGGCGGCCGGGGGGGGTGGTTGGACGGTTGGCGGGTCCCCGGAAAGAGGAGAGAGCAGCAGCTGAACGGCTTAGATACTTGGAGGGTACATTTGCATTTGCCAGGGCTGCCGGTACACGTGTGTGAGTCGACTATCAGCGTTACTCCATCGGTACTGCAAGTTGATTGATACCTCATGTCCTTCGTATTGGAGATGGAGTCGGACAGAGGCGGAGAGAGAAGATAACGACTTCTCGTCAGTCAGCCATCAGTCCATTTTGCCAATCCCAGGAGCCCGCGATGTGACCCCCGACACGGATACGCCCGCCTAAACGCACCGACCTGTGTTGCTTCGTACCGCCGGCTGCTTTCGAGGTGCTTTGCTTTGCTCACTGTGCCGCTGTGTTCCGCTCGAAACGCCACTGCCGGGGGAGCGAATGGGCGATTTCAGCACTTGACCGAACAAGTACGAGTACTATTACGGGGCGCCCGTGCATTTTCTGCCCATTGAGGCTGGTGGGTGGTTCCTTGCACGCATCTCCGAAAGCGGCAGTGACGTCGTGGTCGCAAAGAACACTTGAGGCCTGGTGGCTTTTGGCGGCGCTTGTCAACGATGGATTGAGAGCCGCGGCTGAAGAGTTGAGGGAATCCGGTCGAATCGCTGCGGGATGTTTGTTGACAGACGGAAAGGCAAAAAGGTATATTGGGACTACCACCGGTTTGCTGAAAGTGGCGGGCTGTTGATTGGCGTTTGGAGATGCCACAGCAGGACGCAGTGCAGGCGCGCTATTTGAACGACTGAAAGGGTCTCAATCAATCAATGCTTGTCAAGGCGGTTTTCGTCTGCTTGGGCTTAGGGATTGTTGGTTGGGGTGCTGCAAGCACGCTGCAAATTCGCAGAGTTGGGCATCTCTCTCGCCTCGTTTTGGGTCGCCATGATGCCCATCCATCGCTTATGTATCAGGCATTTCGCGTTGAACCTTTGAATTCGCCCTCCAGATGCCCCCATGTCGTCCAGCGAACAGCAACAACGCATCGCCATCAACCCATCAAATCAGAATCACACATCACCCCCCCCCCCCCNCCCGACTACAAGACTAGCATCATGAATAGTCACCACGGCTAGCGAACACGTATCGGTGGGCCCTGGATGCCATGTCCAATGCGAATGCCGTGTCGTGTACGTCCATGTCCATGCATGTAGGACGACGCTTGGGATGGAGTTCCGTCTCGATACATCGTGGGGAATTCATGTACGCGGCTGGGTCCCTTTCTTGGGCGCGCGCCCACCCCAGACGCATCGCATCGCATCGCAGCGCATCGCATCGCATCGTATCGTATCGCCGCGTCCCTCTAGTGGTATCTATCTATCGTGGCCCAAATTCGGGTGCCAGTGGTGGGTAGCAGGTTGCCGTACGTGATTAAAACCGGCCGATTTTTGCATCATGGCAACCCTCCTTTTTGCTCGCCCGCGCATGGACGCAGCCGTGACACGCACGCGCAACCCGCAACCAGGGAGCAAATATAATGCTCCGTAGCGACTGTCCAAGCGATTTGATTATTCCCCATCAGGACAGTTTCCCTGCATGCGCAAGGCTCCACGGCCGCTGCGTTGGGGGGGGTCGTCAAGGGGAGAGAACAAAAAAAGGCCACGATGGTCGCGTTCGTGCCACCAGACGAGAGCATCTCCAGGGTACAAGGTACAAGTTCCGTGACCAAAGCAGATCCAATATTAACAGCCGGCAATTGAAGTTCTGCATATCACAATAGTAAGTAATACCAGCATTCTCAGCGCCTCGCCTCTGTCCAGCCGCCCGCCCAGGATGGATTTCACCTGCTGCAAGTGTATCACTTCTGGCTGGTTTGGCTGAATTCATTTCCAAACACCGGCTGAGGCTAGACCCGGCTGCTTCCAGACAAACATGTCAAGTGAGACACTGCGCGCAAGCGCCCTGTCTTGGCCAAACGGCTGAGGAGTCGCGCACTCACGATAGGCGCATCGTGCCTCTCCTTGGTAACTCGATCCGTACCTATTCCATTGTTAGGTACAGTATAGTCAGCGTGTTTCCCATCTCGCCTAGCCTCGAGATACGGAAACGAAGTGCCATCACGCTTCTCACCAAAGGCAACGGTAATATTAGACTGCCGCCATTACTCACCAGTACCCGTTACATTGATGGCCAATTCTCCGTGCCCATGGCGAGCATGTACCCCGTACTCCTTCTCCATCTTCCGGTCCATCCTCATACGATACGAGCCCTGTCCACCCGGTGGAGCTGCCCGGCCTGTGACGTAGGTAAGCGGCGGCCTTGATCCCTGGCATGGCTCTAGGCTGACAAGCTGACGACTGCAAGTCCCAGTTCCGCGCTCGGTCCTGTTTGCCTGCGTCTTCAGGGTGCGATGGAATGCTTTGACGGACCTTGAATTGCTTCGTGCGGACCCTGTAGTTGTTCGGTAACTGAAGGAAGTGCTACCCAACGTGAACGGCATCAGGCTGTAAGGCAACAGGATGGGAATAATATCTTCAAGGTCATGGCAAATAAGGCGTGACTAACCAATCAGCGACCGGACGCGGTTGATGAGGAGTCCCGGGCAAATCACAAGTCTCCGGCGGAAACGCCCGTGCGCTTCTTCCGTGACCAGCGTACCGAGCTCAATCTCCCTCGCGAAACCTACCCTGCAATCATGGCAAACTTCATGCCTCTCATCCCACCTCCTTTTGTTCCTGTATGTCAAATTAGATGCTCGTAAATGTCAGACCTGGATTTTTCTCATTTTCGTACAAATAGATGCGTGATACGAAGATTGTCCCTTAGCAAAAGCATGTTCTCATGCTTCGTGTATGTTGATGTACCTTATCATTTGTTACATACCTTACGCTCCACTCGCACGCTTTGAAGTCTCTGAACGCTTCAGCTCACAGCCTCAGCCTCATTTTCCTCCAAAAGGAAGCAATACTTAGAACCGCTCATCTCATAACCCTATTCACGCCTCAAGCCCCGAGAAATCGTCTCTCGCATTGGATGGAATACAGACGAAACGGTTCGGATCGACGGCGCTTACACGGGTTGGCTTACAAATCAACGCTGAAGCAGCATGCCGAAGAAAAATCCTGCCGCGATGGCTTAAGTATTGCAAAAGATCTGTTTGATAAAGTGCACCCGGTGGCAAACAAGCTGCAAAACCATATTTGACGGGCAATCGGGAAGAAGTTCCACCCGTCTTTCTCGCCTTCCATCAATCTTTCCGCTCATCAACACCGGGCTACCAAACTTTTCGCCGCCTCCGTCTCCGAAATCCATCCGGAGCACCTCCGGCGCCCCGTCCGTACCGTATCTTTTAGCCTCGTCGAGAACAACTGGAAGTACTCTTAATTCCTTTGTTCTCCCTAACTAAAATACCTAAGGTATTTACTGCCAGAGTACCGTAGAAGACCTCTGCTGGGGCCTCCCTGTTTCTTTTTTCTGCCATGTCGTCATCATCGAATCTTGCCTGGCTGCGTCAAGTATATGTCACTGGAGGCAAGCTGGGGGCGTTTGAACCTGCTTTCTTAACCAAATAGCCTCGAGTTCGCTTATCTGCGAATCGGAGGCTCAAGAACTTGGCTGTCTCGCCAATAAGTTCGCGAAGGATTGCAAGTTGCTTGTCCGTATGAAGGTGCTGGATGAACGTATGCGTGCATAGGTATTCGGCGAGTGTGGCCGACGTAGTGAATTTAGTTTTGGCTCCATGTTGCCGGGCAATTTGTGAAGAAATAAAGGAGAAGATAATCAAAAAATTTCTTTCCACAAATAAAGGAATGAAAATAGAGAAAAAAAAAGAAAGAAGAAGAAACAAGAAAATAAAGGATCAAAAGGTTGGGCGAAAGTCGCAAAAAAGGTCAAAAAATGTGCCCCTGCCAGGAATCGAACCTGGATCTACAGTGAATCGTGTGATCCACAAACTGTTGTACTGACCGTTATACTACAGAAGCTTGTATCCATTGGATGCTAAACAAGCTCTTAGAATTAGCTTATATGTTATTATGGTGTGCGGAATACCGCTTGCAATCGGCAGCCATCTCTTGTGCATCCGTCTCTTCAAGGCGTTCATCTGCTCCACCCAAAGTGAAAGAAGCCATCAAGGTGCAAACTGGGTTCAAATTGGTAACGCAACTACCCTCTTGGTATTCCATCCACTTATCCTCGCCTTACACTTTTCTTGCTCCTTGCGTTCGTGCGATCATTTTACTACTATGTTACATATTTGACCTCATGTTCAATACAGATTTCTGAGCCTGGCCCATCGGTTCAGACGCATGTTTTTACAGCTTCCGCATGTCGACGACGGCGCGGATGCAATCTCCCTGCTTCATCGTCTCGAATGCGTTGTTAATCTCGCTAAGAGTCTTGCGGTGCGTGATGAACTCGTCAACCTTGAGAGCCCCGTTCTGGTAGTCGCTGACAAGGCCGGGCAGCTGCGAGCGTCCCTTGATGCCGCCAAAGGCGCAGCCCTTCCAGACACGGCCGGTGACAAGTTGGAATGCTACCGACTATTAGTTCATGTCACGAGGAAATAAGAACAGAGGCGCAGCGGTAACTCACGTCGAGTGGAAATCTCCTGGCCAGCGGCAGCGACGCCAATAATGATGCTCTGTCCCCATCCCTTGTGGCAGGCTTCCAGAGCTGCACGCATCACCTGGACGTTGCCAGTGCAGTCAAAGGTGTAGTCGCAGCCACCATCCGTCATCTCAATCAGCTTCTCGACAATGGTCTGGCCCTTGAGGTCGTTGGGATTCACAAAGTCGGTAGCTCCAAACTTCTTGGCCCACTCCTCCTTGGACGGGTTGACGTCCACCACGATTATTTTTCCGGCCTTGTTGACAACGGCTCCCTGAACGACCGACAAACCGACGCACCCAGCGCCGAAGACGGCCACGTTGGAGCCCTCCTCGACATTGGCGGTGACGCGGGCCGCGCCGTAGCCGGTGGTAATGCCGCAGCCGAGCAGGCAAGTCCGGTCCATGGGGGCCTCGGGCTGCACAGCTACGACGGAAATATCGGCCAGGACGGTGTACTGGGAAAAGGTCGATGTTCCCATGAAGTGGAGGATATCCTTGCCCTTGCACTTGAACCGGCTGGTGCCGTCAGGCATGACGCCCTTGCCCTGGGTGGCGCGGATCTTGCCGCAGAGGTTTGTCTTTCCAGACTTGCAGAACTTGCACTCCCTGCACTCGGGGGTGCTGCATGCTGTTAGCCTTCATCTCAAAGCACACCTCACCGCCGGATCACTAAAGAGACATACTAGAGAGCAATGACGTGGTCGCCGGGCTTGACGTTGGTGACACCCTCGCCAACGGACTCGACAATACCAGCTCCCTCGTGTCCCAAGATGACGGGGAAGTCTCCCTCAGGGTCCTTGCCGGAGAGGGTGTAGGCATCTGCAGCTGTCAGTTTCCAGTCCCTTTTCGCCTCCCCCCCTCACCAGGACCGTCATCGACCTACCAGTGTGGCAGACTCCCGTGTAGTAGATCTGCACGCGGACCTCGTGCGCCTTGGGAGGAGCAACCTCGACATCCTCAATGCTCAGCTCCTTGCCGGCCTCCCAGGCAACGGCAGCCTTGCAGGTGATGGTCTGCTCTCTCATTCATCAGCTGCCGCGTTCACTTCATGTAGGCGGGGTGGCTGCTCCATGGAGGGGCAGTTTCATCATTTTCCAGCGGTCTCTGCTCACCTTGCCAGCAGTCTCGGCCATTGTGTTAGTCAGATGTTGATATGCAGCAGAACAGTTGCAGCTTCTCGATGCGACACAGAGAAGGAAAAAAAAAAAAACTTGGGTCTGGAATGGAGCTACTCGTCCTTATTTATTCATGAGCAGAAAGCGTTCCAGTTACTTCTTCAGCTTCCCGATCCCCCGAGAAATCGATTAACAAGAGCTACCCCGCTGTGGTGCAGGGGTGGGGTTGTAAAAACAGTGCAGCTTTATGCTTTGGCTACTCGTGCTACTCGGGCGCAGCCGAAGTTGTCGAGGCGAAGCACTTTAGCCGTCAACGAATAAGCAGCTCTGGACGAGGGTTGATATTCACAAGTGTTGCTTGCTTTACCGGCTCCTTTGACCGGGTGTATGTGGAATTGGCATATTTACAGATCCGTGCTCTCCGTGTTGGATGACAAAGAAGGGCTGCGTATTCCAACAGCGGCTATAAGAATGGCCGACTTGATGTCAGTGAAACCAGTTCTATGGTAAGGGGGATGACTTTAGCGAAGACAAAACGTCTGCTGAACTCCGAAAAATCTCCTGGGCATGCTGAATATATTATAATTCATTTTATAAGCCGAGTGCACCGAGACATGGAAGGTCTCTAATGTCGTGATATGAGCTGGGACGACTTACAGTAGAGCCGTGTCGAATATTTTCAGACTTTTGGTGCATCTACGTCATCAACACCCTGCAAGCAATCACTGAAGAGCATTTACCTTATCTTGCAACAAATATTCAAAAGTACGATGTCTTAAAGATAAAAAAAGTCATTCTTATTTGAACAATTTCGATTTCATATTGCCAATTCATTTTCCAGAGTCGGAAGCATGAGGCCATAAAGTACAGCTCAACTGCAGCTCACCGAGCAGACTTTGAGTCCTAGGGTGAGCTCGGTGAGCTCCCGGCTAAATGCCGGAACTTGGCGCGTTGCAAGCTTCAAAAAATACAACCATCCAATCCAGACGCGTGCCAGGGCAAATGAATGCAGAGCAAATTCCCATTGACAAACAAAGACCGGATCCATCCCCCCCTCGCCCTCTTCCAACCTTGCATAGCGAGCGAACCAGACCGATCGAAAACGAAAACAAATCGCACGTATGAAGAAGTGATCCGTTGGCGCTCCTCATACGACGATTCTGCCGGAGCAGCGACCAGGCAAACACTCGATAGCTTCTCGCCATGGCTCACAGATTCATTGTCGACTCCAGCCCGTTCAAAGAGGCGCCATCGACTCCCGACCGGCGGCGTGCCAACGACTTTGGTTTCTCGCAGTACGAAGAAAGCCCGACGGGCACTCCGGTGGATGCTCCCCCGTCGGCTGGCAGCTCGGCGATGCAGTTCGACTCGCCGCAACCTCCCAACCGTGGTCTCAGCGCCGTCTCTAGCACCGGCAGAGGGGGACTGTTTGGATCATCACGCAATGCTAGTGCTCCTCTCGGCCGGCCCATCGGAGGCAGAGGCCCCTCTGGTCTGAGTAGACAGCTTCGCGCGGACAAGAACGAGGATAAGGAGGACGATTTGGAGGAGGAATTCGACGACAACAACGAGCTTCCTCCCCTACCTGGGAGCCTGTTCCGACAGGCACCTCAGTCGCTGCGGCCGTCTCAGAGAAAGGAAGAGCTCACCACTGACGACATGGAGGCCGAGATGGAGCGCTATCTCGACGAGGAAATGCAGGGAGGTGCGGAGGAGCAGGGTGTCGACGACTCCGACACGGGCGACATCTTCCTGAATATGCGACCCGACGATCGCGCCTATGGTCAACCCATCATTGGCGAGGAATCGGATCTGATGATGCTTCAGACCCCAGCGGCCACGGCCAAGGTGCGCAAGGAAGCGGAGAGCATATTTAGCCAATCGACTCGCTTCAGAGGTGCCGCAAAAAACCGCGAGCTTCAGTTTGGCATCATCGCCAAGGACATCTATACCCATCAGGAGCCTGCTAGGCTCACGGAGAAGCCCGAGTTGATCCTCAAGACGGAGAACCTGGTTTGCCAGCTTTACAACGACGGTGTTGGCGCTCATGACGATCCGGAAAGACTGGAAAACTCGCTTGCCGACATCACCTACAAGCTGATACGGGTGTGGACGGACTACGTAGAGGAGCTGCCCCCTCCAGAGGGCGAAGATCTGGCCACCATTGGCCCCGGAGAGAACGCGGATCCGTTCGAAAAGGCAGCCTACGTTGCGCACTTGATCCTTCGCATGCACCATACGCGGTTTGACACGAAGCTCGAGGATGAACGGACACCGCCTTTGCCAGAGATCCTCTTCGACTGGATGCAGTCCAGCCACAATCTGTATCCAGATCAGGTGCGAGAAATCTCCAGATATAAGCCGAGCCCGGCATGCCATAGCCTGTACTGGCAGACATTGAGAAATGCGCTGCTGCGCGGTGACGTGAACGGAGCGAAGCAACTTCTGAGGAATGCTGGCTGGGAGCATGTCCGCCGTGGACCGATGGGAGGCCCGACATACACCGGCAAGGCCCTCGAAAACGTACGAAGGTTTGCCGAGGCGACGTGTGAAATGCTCGACCAGTGCCCCGGGGCTCGAAACGACTGGGATATCCTAAGTAGTAGCTGGACCCTGTTCCGAGTCCAGGCCCGAGGCTCCCTGGATAGACTCACCCTGTTTGCCGAAGGCAAAGACACGAGCCTTCTCGACTCCATCAGCAGTGACATGTCCATATCGGCAATGGCCAAGAAGGCTTCGAGCCAGATTCCCTGGGACATTTACGAAAACCTGCAGACGGTGTACGACATTGTGCTAGGACAGACCGAAGCTATTCTGGAGACGGCGCAGGACTGGTGCGAGGCGACAATTGGACTTTTTGGCTGGTGGGACGAAGGCGTTCAACGCCCCAAGGGCCTGATGCAGTCTCAGTTTGGCATGTCGCCAGGCAGCTTCACCGACTCTGAGGACTATTTCGATCGGCTTGCGAACGTGTTCAACATTGTGATACAATCCGGACTGAGTCCCAACACGATGAACCCTGTCGAGGTTGCCCTTGCATCCTGCTTTGAAGGCAACGTCAATGCCGTCATCGGATGCCTGAGGACCTGGTCTCTTCCTGTGGCTTGCGCAGTAGCCGAGATTGCTTCGCTGGGCGGATGGCTCCCTCCGCCAGAGTCTGTCAAGCCGATGCCGGCCGATAGCCTGGACATGGACGATTTGATGCTCCTTGGAGTAGAACAGCCCAACACCGACGACGTGGAGGGGATCAAGGACACAACCCTCATCATCTACGCGCGAGAGCTGGCAGGCATCGAACACTTGTCGCCGCAGCGTGACGGCTGGGAGATGGCGATTCAGGTGCTGGGGCGGATGGACGCGGCGGAAAAGTCGGAAGAAACGGTTGGCGAGCTGTTGAGGGATCTCCTGGAAACGCTGGACGAGACGTCTAGCACGACAGTGGACAAGATGTGGAGGATCTTGAGCGATCTCGGGATGATGAATTATGCAGAAGAGACTGCGGAGGTGAGTCGACATTGCTTTTTTCGCCTTTTCTCGACCAACAACGAGAGTGAGCTAACTCCAGCGATAGACATTTGCAGAGATCTTGGCCGAAAAGACTCACCGATATGGCGAAGCGATCTGGTACTTTGCGCTCTCTCACCGTACGGACCGAGTCCGCGAGGTCCTGAACCTTCTCATGTCCTACTCGCTTATGCAGTCAACGGTATACCCTGCTGAAAAGGACCTTGACGAGGACCTCAAGAGCATGCTCCGAAACCGATCAGAGACACTGGAGGAACGGGCCAAGGTTGATCTAGAAGCTGCCCAACTGCTGGGCCGGATGCTCAGTGGCTACGCGACCCTGCGCAAGTTTTACGAGCTCCGAGATGAAATCGGAAAGATTGAGGAGGCGTCGCCATCTCGAGCTCTCTCCATGAGGAAACAGGCTGCGTTCGCGCTGGTGGCTGTCATCTCTAGCTCGGGTGACAACATCCGCGGCGGGCTTTACGATGAGTCCAGGGACGCTGTGGTGAGCGAGGACTTCTTGCTGGCTCTGCTCGGCGAAGCAACCGTCTTCATCAATCAGACGCCCCCAGTTATCTCCCTCGAGCAGCTCGACATTCTTCTCAAGGCCATTGAGGATATCCAGGCGGTCGGTTCTCGCGTGTACTCCACTTGCGAAGAGTTCTTCGACCTGGTGCTCGCCTCAGGACAGGGTCTCAAGGGCTCTACGCCAGCGGATCTCATGAAGTCGACGGGTAGCCTTGGCGGCAGCACATACATGATGAGCGGCAGCTCGCTCTTGGCCAGCCACATGCAAAAGTCGCTGACGGGCGGAGTTGGCAAGGTGACTAGGGGGTGGGATTGGAGAAAAGGCTGGCCGGCCAATACCAAGGGCGAGGACGTGATCCGAAAGCTGAGGCTGGGCCTGGCCAAGGACCTGGCGGCGCTTTGGCTGGATGACGCAGATGGAGTTGCCATTTACTAGAGTACAGGACTAGGAAGAGAAACCGGAGGTTTGGTTTGCTTGGTGGGACTTGGGCTGAGGAAAGGGATACATGCAGTTGGCAGGTTGGCTGAGATACCTATAGTAGCACGAAGGGGGACGATGTCTTGAGGCATTGCGTTTGATTCAGAAATTTCACCAGAGGCGACCCACAGAAGGAAGGATATGAGCATGAGCATGAGCATGAAGAGCCATCTACTTATTCATTGAGGACTTGCTGCCCCATATATTCACTCATTGACATTCGGATCGTGGAGTCTGCTGAAAGTTGTCCGATTTAGTGCGATCTAGGGACGATGTTAGCCGTGGGCCGCGTTTGGGCCGGTCTCCAATCCGATATCGCGGATTGAAAATCGAGGCAAACTCCACCTGACGCCCTTTTTTTTTTTTCCCTGTCCTTGTCCGGGAATGAATCACGAGCGCAAAGCAGCGACTGCGTCAACATGGCCCCAATTGAACTGGCAGGCCGTTCCGGAGGCGCCATGACGGTGAGTTTGCCCATACGGTTCTGTCCTTGTTTGATTGATACTTGCTGGATAAGGAAAAGCTGACGGTGTGATATCTCAGAGCCTCTTGCGACGAGCTTCATCCCGCTCCGCGGCCGGAGCCCTGAACCGCGCACTGCGAATCCCGGCATCGAATCGATTCTCGACCGCCTCGTCCCTCCCGCCGACGTACGAGAAGCTCCTCACGCGCTACGCGGATGTGCGCCGCGTGCTGGGCCGGCAGCGGCTGACGCTGGCCGAGAAGATCCTGTACAGCCACCTGGACAACGTCGAGGAGTCGCTGCTCACCAACACCGACGGCGGGCGCAGCATCCGCGGCAAGGCCAACCTGCTGCTCAAGCCGGACCGCGTCAACATGCAGGACGCCTCGGCCCAGATGGCGCTGCTGCAGTTCATGTCGTGCAACCTGGAGCGGCCCGCGATCCCGGCCAGCATCCACTGCGACCACCTGATTGTGGGCTCCAAGGGCGCCGAGGACGACCTGGCGGCGGGCATCCAGACGAACAAGGAGATTTTTGACTTCCTCGAGTCGGCGGCGCGCAAGTTCGGCATGGACTTTTGGCCGCCGGGAGCGGGCATCATCCACCAGACGGTGCTGGAGAACTACGCGCTGCCGGGCCTGATGATGCTGGGCACCGACAGCCACAGCCCCAACGCCGGTGGCCTGTGCACCGTCACCATCGGCGTGGGCGGCGCCGACGCCGTCGAGGCGCTGGTCGGCGCGCCGTGGGAGCTCAAGGCCCCGAAGGTGCTGGGCGTCCAGCTGACGGGCAAGCTCAACGACTGGGTGGCCCCCAAGGACGTGATCCTGAAGCTGGCCGGCGAGCTGACCGTCCGCGGCGGCACGGGCTCCATCATCGAGTACTTTGGCCCTGGCGTCGACACGCTGAGCGCCACTGGCATGGCTACCATCTGCAACATGGGCGCCGAGGTGGGCGCGACAACGTCCATCTTCCCCTACACCGAGGCGTCGGCGCGGTACCTGCAGTCGACCCGCCGAGGCCAGGCCGTCGACAACATCAAGGCCCTGCAGAGCTTCGCCGGAAACAGCACGTCCGAGGACGCCCGCTTCCAGTTCAAGGCCGACGAGGGCGCCGAGTACGACCAGCTCATCACCATCAACCTGTCGGAGCTGGAGCCGCACGTCAACGGCCCCTTCACGCCCGACCTGGCCACGCCGCTGTCCAAGTTCAAGGACGTCATCAAGGACCAGCAGTGGCCCGAGAAGCTGTCGGCCGGCCTCATCGGTAGCTGCACCAACAGCTCGTACGAGGACATGACGCGCGTCGAGAGCCTTCTCAAGGAGGCGGCCGACGCGGGCCTCAAGCCCGCCGCCGACTTCTACATCACGCCCGGCAGCGAGCAGATCCGCGCGACGCTGGAGCGCGACGGCACGCTCGAGACGTTCGAGGCCGCGGGCGGCGTGCTGCTGTCCAACGCCTGCGGCCCCTGCATCGGCCAGTGGCAGCGCCAGGACGGCGTCACAAAGGGCACGCCCAACGCCATCCTGTCGTCGTACAACCGCAACTTCCGCGGCCGCAACGACGGCAACCCGGAGACGATGAACTTCCTCGCGTCGCCCGAGGTCGTCACCGCCATGGCTTTCGCCGGCTCCACCACCTTCAACCCCATGACCGACTCCATCAAGACGCCCTCGGGCAAGGACTTTAAGTTCTCGCCCCCGCGCGGCCTCGAGGGGCCCCCTTCGCCCTTCGAGTCCGGCGTCCCCTCCCTCGGCGTCCTCTCCCAGCAGCCCGACCCGAGCGTGCAGATCGCCATCTCCCCGTCCTCCGACCGCCTCGCCTTCCTCGAGCCGTTCGAGCCCTTCCCCGAATCCGACCTCTCCGGCCTCCGCGTCCTCGTCAAGGTCACGGGCAAGTGCACCACCGACACAATCTCCGCCGCCGGGCCCTGGCTCAAGTACAAGGGCCACCTCCCCAACATCAGCACCAACACGCTCAACACGGCCGTCAACGCCGAGACGGGCGAGGTCAACGCCGCCTACGACCTCGACGGCTCGCGCCACACCATCCCCGAGCTCGGCCAGCGCTGGAAGGACCGCGGCCAGCCCTGGCTCGTCGTCGCAGAGCACAACTACGGCGAGGGGTCCGCCCGCGAGCACGCCGCCCTCCAGCCGCGCTACCTCGGCGCCCGCGTCGTCCTCACAAAGTCCTTTGCCCGCATCCACGAGACCAACCTCAAGAAGCAGGGCGTCGTGCCCCTCACCTTTGCGGACGAGGCCGACTACGACAAGATCTCGGCCGGGGATGAGGTCAGCACTGTGGGACTGTACGACATGTTGCGGAACCAGGGCAAGGGCGAGGTCCAGCTCAAGGTGAAGAAGGCCAGTGGCGAGGAGGTTGTCATCCCGACGAAGCATACCGTTAGCAAGGACCAAGCCGGATTCATCTTGGCGGGCAGTGCTCTCAACTTGCTTTCCAAGCGCGCATAAATTTTTCAAAAAAGAGGTGAAGTGGTGGTAGGTAGAAGGGGGGTAAAAGGGACGGAGACGGGGAAGAAGTATACCAGGGTTAGGGTTGGACTGATGCAAGATAGACTCGATGGAGTGTGTCTCGAGTTGTTGCTTTGGAAAAGGAAAAAAGGGAGGGGTTACATAGCACGGATTTTGCCGATTGATTTACAGCGCCAAAAGAAAGAATTTCCCTAGAACCCGGAAAGTCCATCTGGATCCAGCGCCCCCCCCCCCCCAAAACTGTGCATGTGCTGATGGAAATGGTTGTTATTAACGATGCCTTTCTAAGAGTACATGGCATCTCATGAGTATAAACTGCTGGGCAATCTCGCCTGACGCCGATAAATTCCACCTGCGTCTGGTGAACGGAAAGCAGAGAATCGGAACATGATATATGCCCACCATGATGACCTCGTGATTCCGTGACGCCAACCAACGTAGCCTTTCCGAGGGCCAAGGTCTGCCCTTTCCTCCCATTCGTAGATCAATGCGCCAGGAGTATCTCGAGATGAAAATTAGAATAAGAAAAGAAAAAAAGATAAGTATGTATATCAGAGAGGAGAAAGAGGCATAATGCATGTATCGTCATCGTTGCTTCGAGGGTCGTCTGCTGCCCTCTGATGCCAGTAGGTCGGGATCTTTCATGATGCGTTCAGCATAGTCCCAGGCTTCCCTGTGCGCCTTTTTGGCTGCACGGTCTCGCAAGACCCTCTTTGCCTCGTTCTCTCGATGCCAGGCGCACGCCTTGACCCATGCGGGATTCTGCAGCACATCTTCTGGAAGTTCTTCCTCAGGAACATCTCCAAAGTCCATGATCCGATCGTAAGACCAGGGCTGCGGATCCACGCGCTTTGGCTTTCTATTTGATGCCTTTGCCGCGTTTTGTTGCTCTCCCTCTGCTCTCTCTTTTGCCCGTATCCACCGTCGTCGTTCAATGACTTTTCCGAACCAGGCCTTGCGCCCGCCTCGACCCTGAATCTCCAGCGCCTTCTGCTTATACCATTCATGTGATCGATTGTGTGGCATATGGATTGCTGGATTGACAGCCAAGTATCGCCTTTGATCGCCGGTCGAGGTTATTTGGGTAGGGGTTTTGGGCCGGGTCGCGGGCTGTCTAGGAACTCCTGGTGGGGGACGCAGTGAAGATTGCCGATATATCATGTCATCGAAGGCCGCCGAGTCAAAAACGCGTCTCTTGGCCGTGCTGAGCTCTCGTGCCACGCTCTGTCTTGCAGCCGGCATAGTCTGGTCGTCCACTGTGACATCCGTTTCGGGCGTGGGAAGGGGTGGAACGGTTATGCTCTCTCGCTCGTCCGTCGATCTAGTGTTAGGAGGCTTGGACTGCTGAGGCCCTGGAGAAATGGGAGTTGATCCGTGTCTCCCACTACCCTCAGGGGTTTCCCCTCGTACGTGGCCAAGATTCTCAGGTCGCCCGTTGGCCTTCGCTTGGGCTACTTCTACCACAGATAATGGGTCATTCGAAGTTCGAATTCGTTTTGAACTACGTAGATGACTTGTGGCTCGGTCGTTACTGAGTCTGGAGCTTTGAGGTTTGGAGGGCTTCCCTAAAGGAGCAGTTTGACTGCCATCGCGTGGCTGGGCTGAGGATCGTGATCTGGTTTGCCTTGCTGGTGCCGAGGAAGTAGAAGTCGCCTCTTTCCTCTGGATCTGCGAGGGCTCTCGTATGCTTGGTTGAACATCAGCGACATCGGCCTTTCGCTTTTTGAGGAATAGATGCAGAGGGGTATTTCCGGTGATTTGTGAGTGATGACCGGGTTCTTCAAACACGCCAATAGTGGATTTGTCGCGTCTGTGTGAGTTCACTGGATTTGATCCCTTTCGGCTCGGTTTATTGGCCACTGTGATCGATGGCAACTCCTCCACGTCCAAATTTCCAACTCGAGCAGAGGGGGTCGCTGAGAGCAGATTTTCATGGGTGTCGCTGGCCATTTGGACAAAGGATAACCTCAAAGTCGACGCAAACTCGAGTCCCGCATGAACCAACTCGTCCACAAGGGCAGGGTTCCCCTCGAGATTGGTCTTTCTTGGTACATGTCTGCTCTCTGGCAAGTCTCGAGCAGCTTGTTGGCGCGGATATGCTGGGAAATCCTTGTCAATGGACGGAACATCGGGACTTAGTACGAAATAGGGCTCTCGAGGCCTTGGCGGTATAGTCTCTACCGCGATTTTCGAGGCACGAACATCTTCTCCGGTTGCTCGATTCTGCCTCGACGGCGCAGTGTTTGCGGGTGCCGGTCCTGATGGTTTCTCTGGAATGGGGCTCGAAGCGCCGTGATTTAGTAACTGATGAGTGGCAGGCCGCGTCGGCAATTCTTGACTAAAGTGTGCCTGGATGATATCTCTTGGATTTGGAGAATAGGCGGACTGCTGAGGGATATTATTTGCGGAGCGAGCCGATGCTCGCCCAAGAGCGAAGCGCCGAGTCCCCCTTGCCTTACGCAAGGGCCGTTGAACCGTCGATTCAGGGGCAGGTGGCTTTGGTGGACAGTCGAGGGCAAGGTGAGCAGAGCAGAGAGCTTCCGCAATGATGGGGTCTTCGCAGCCCCAAACGGAGCATCTTCCCCTTGGTCTAATCGTCCCATCGTAATCCATGCTTGAGAGCCTTGGAAGTCATGTAGCAAGACCCCAGGTGATATCCGTGGAATATCATCTCATGCCAGGAAGGGAGGGAAGCCGCTAAATGAGTGTATCGTGATTATCACCCGAGGCGAGATGACGGATTTCTGCAGCGCGAACATGCCCAAAGTTAAATCAGCCCCAGGACGCTGCACTTGCGGGGAGCGATCCAGAGAGCCGCGCTCGTCTTGAGACGAGAGACCTGAATCGTATCGCAAGGGAAGGTGAAATCTGTTTCCTTGTCAGCAGAGCCCTCTCGCGGATAGTTTTGCACAGCAAATAGAAATGGGGCTCGCTCTTCAATGTCAGATCTTTTCAGTTTCTTATTGTGACTTCAAGCTGGGAACAGCAACGGTTATGGCCTCGAGCGTCTTCCTTGGGGATCGACTGCTCGCATGAGCAGCCGGTGTGCGTCGCGGCCTTTGGTCCCAGTCCGTGGCGTGAGGCAACAGAGACTCCGTGTGCAACGCGAGAGGTGTTGATTTGCAGCACTTGAAGCCGCCCAGCAAGGAAACTGGAGATCGAGTCTCTTCCTGAGGATCTGGCTAGAGCTGCTGCTTGCCACATTCTCGTGAACGGCAGCGCTTGTTCCGAGCAGGAAGACGCAGGCGGCCATGACCAGGAGGTTCCGTTCGGTCAGACCTTTTACCATGGTGACATCATTCATTGCGGCGAGGAGCCGAGAGGGCGCAGATATGTCAGGGAAATCAGAGGCGAACGAGGCATTTGCCTCAACCACTTACTTTGTGCTCGTAGATGGGAGCTGCCGTGCTCATGGCACAGCTTGAGATGTCCAGATGGCTTCTGGAAGCGGACAGCCGCGGCGACTTTGAAAACGCGCAGCCTGCAACTCGATGGATTGGCGATGAAGGAGTGCAGAGCCCTGAAGCAGAGACGACAGACAGGCCAGGTTTGAGCTGTTCGCCCCCTCCCCGGCGGCTGCACGCGAGCAGGAGAGAAATGAAAGGAGGCAAGGCTGGAGGAAGATTGAGTTGTTGGTTACCGCAAGGTTGAAGCGTTCGTCCGCTGAAGTGGCCCGAGCGCCTACAGCAGGCAGAGGCTCTGAAAGTACCAGGTAGGTACAATGTACAGGTACACGTACATAAAGCTGGGACAGGTGGCGCGGCATGGGCTGAACAGGCGTATCTCAGGTCTTTGAGATTGATTTGATCTCCGTGAAATGCCAAGTATTGCCCTGCGGCTGACCCCTAGTGGCATCAATGCAGCCCTCGGCCTTTTCTGTTACAAATGCAACATGGCAGTTCGACGGCTGGTTGAATCCTGTCAGATTTTGGTCATCAGCGCCAGGGATCGAGATCTCATCCGCGGGTGTTCCAAAGGCCTTCTGCACCGCTACCCCATCCGTCACTTCCAGCGCTGTGGCAGCACGCCATGCCCTGGAGCAGCCCCCTCTTTAGCGGCCTGAGTCGCTTAACGACGCCCGTGCGACGGGACACAGAGGCTCTCCAGTGCTAGCACCAGCACCAGCGCCAGCGCCAGCGCATGCAGCTGCACGTGGGAGCGGGGAGCTTCCGGTCCTGAAACCGACACTTTGCGACATCGCGACCTCGTCCAAGGCAGGATACGTGGATGGTCTTGTGATGCCATCGTTCTCCTGCTGCTCATCTCGTCGAAGACTTTGTTTGGGATAGCCTCTCCCCCGCATGGAGTTCCTCAAGTCGGCCGTGGCTTCGGCCATCTCCCAAGGCCCTCCCTTCCCCTACACCTTTGGCGACAAGGTCGACGTCGACGAATCCATCTGGACGCTCTACAACGGAACGAGGCGGGTAGGCTGGCCTCCCCTGGCTGCGCATGCGGTGTCGCACAGGCTAACGGTCGCGGGCAACTAGGAGGACGGATCCAACTGCAGCATCTTTGCCTTCGACAGCGCCGCAAAGAGGAGCCTGCTGCCGCTCGCAAAGAACGCGCTGAGAAAGCTGCGGACGCTGCGACACCCGGGAGTCATCAAGGTTCTGGACACGGTCGAGGTATGCGATGCGACCGCCATGGCTGCGCTTCGGGGCTGACCGTCGAGCGACCAGACAGACACATACATTTACATCGCTACCGAGCGCGTGACTCCTCTCCGGTGGCACGTTCGAAGGAAGAGCCTGAGTCCCGAGACAATCAAATGGGGTCTACACACTGTCGCTGTAGGAACACTGCCGAAGCTATCGCCCATGGGGTTCAACAAGTGCTGATACTACTCCAGCAAACAATCAAATTCATCAATGACGATGCTACCTCAAAACATGGCAGCCTCAGAGTCGGCTCCATATACACTACGGAAAGTGGAGAGTGGAAATTAGGAGGCTTCGAGGTCCTGAGCAACGTCAAGGACAGCGAGTCTGCTCTCGATGTAGGTGATTTGCTATCTGGCGGTCGGAAACGCGAATGCTGATCTTGCATGTAGAGCTTTGGAAGCTTGGTTCCCGACTCTGGTCGATATGCCCCGCCAGAGGTGGCTCAGGGCGGATGGGCGGCCACCAAAGCGCACCCTACGTACGCCGTGGATTCGTTCAATTTCGGAACGCTCATTTATGAAGTCTTCAATGGCGAGTTCCATGGTCCGGATCAGGCCGGTCAAACCAAAAACATCCCCCCGAGCATGCAGGCCAGCTACAAGCGCCTCTGCAATCCCAACCCCAAGGCCCGGATAAGCGCTGGCAACTTCCTCGACCTTGGACGCCGAGCAGGCTCATATTTCGATACCCCCTTGATTCATTTGACAGAGGGGATTGAGAATCTCGGAGTGAAGAATCCCGATGAGCGGGAAGAGTTCCTTAAGTGAGTCTTCTCCTGATCTGCATGTCATATCCTCTCTCTGCTTTGCCCTGTCTAATACTGCTGCTAGCGAATTGGAGAAAGTCACAGATGACTTCCCCGAAGAGTTCTTCAAGTCCAAGGTCCTCCCGGAGCTGGTCAAGTCGGTTGAATTTGGTGGTGGCGGCCCTAAAGCTCTGACCATTGTGCTGAAGCTCGCTGCCAAGTTGCCTTCTGATGACTTCGAGTCGAAAATCACACCGTTCATTATTCGGGCCTTTGCAAATCCTGATAGGGGCATTCGCGTCTGTCTCTTGGACAACCTGCCTCTTATAATCGACCAATTGTCACAGAGAATTGTCAACGACAAGATTTTCCCCCAACTCGTAAGCAGGCCCCCTTCTTCTGTGAACGAGCATTATGCTAATGAGAAGTCACAAGGTTACGGGATTCACGGATGTAACGCCTGTTGTTCGAGAGCAGACGTTGAAATCCGTCCTCGTCGTCATTGGCAAATTGTCAGATCGCACCATCAACGGCGAACTTTTGAAGCAGCTGGCAAAGACTGCGAATGATGAACAGCCCGGCATCCGAACCAACACGACGATTTGCCTGGGAAAGATTGCGAAGAGCCTTGGCACATCGTCAAGATCAAAGGTGCTGATAGCCGCCTTTACACGCTCCCTGCGGGATCCTTTTGTGCACGCACGGAACGCTGCGCTCATGGCTCTGGGTGCCACGGCCGAATACTTCAACGAGGATGACAGTGCGAACCGTATTCTGCCGGTCATATGCCCGGCGTTGATCGACAAAGAAAAGATGATTCGAGACCAAGCCTCGAAAACAATGGATATCTACCTGCACAAAGTCCGCAAGGCTGCTGCTGCTATGCCCGATACCGCTCTGCCTCCACCCCAAGCAGCCGATGCTTCCACTGCCCAAGCGGCTACGGTGCAGCCAGGAGCATCCGGAAGCAGCTGGGCAGGCTGGGCCATTTCGTCCTTTACGAACAAGCTCACTGCTGTAGCTGGAGACATGCAAACTGCGAGCAGCCCGGCCCCAACTCCTCTTTCTCCACCACCCGCTTCCGAGGCGAGGAAGCCAGCCGCGGCATCCGCACCAACTCTTCACCGTCAGGCTGTGGCCTCTCCTCCTCCAGCATCAGGCCTCTCAACGCCCAGCGCTGCCAGCGCAATTGCTGGACAGTTTCTCCCTGACGATGACGATGCCGGTGATGCGTGGGGCGATCTGAAGGACGATGATGGTGATGCAGGCGACGCATGGGGCAACGACGACGACGGCTTTGGGTCGACGTCTGCGGCCTCGAAAGCACCTGCAGCTGCGTCTGCAACGCCCTTTGGCGAAGACGAGCCCGATTTTGCAGGATGGCTGGCGGCGCAAGCGCACAAGAAAGGACCAGGCAAGCCCTTGCCAAAGGGGCTGTCCAAGACCGCGCCCGCCAAGAAGCCCGTGACGAGGACAGCGACGAAGCCTGCAGCGAAACCAGTGGCGAAACCTGCAGCCAAGAAGATTGATTTGGCGCCTAAAGAGACTGATGATGATGATGGATGGGGTGAGTGGTAGAGCTTCAGGGGGTTACATAGTGTCCCATTTTTGTTGTCTGAATAAGGTGGTCGTTGTTGTATATAGCGAAACAAGCCGGCGTTGGGATTAGAGTTGGAGTGCCGTGATTCATTCGTAATGATCGATCCTATAATAGGACCCATCCAACACCTTTCCGTGTCGTTTAATAATGAGCTTCATACATATTGAGATACATGAAGATTGCATAAAGTACGCCTGCATTGGCCGGCAGGCGTTTAGTGCTTGTGAGTGTTGCTACTGTGCCTTATCTAAGCTTATCGGTGAGATTTTGGTCATCAGCGCCAGGGATCGAGATCTCATCCGCGGGTGTTCCAAAGGCCTTCTGCACCGCTACCCCATCCGTCACTTCCAGCGCTGTGGCAGCACGCCATGCCCTGGAGCAGCCCCCTCTTNAAAAAACACCACAAGACATCGAGATCCGACCGAGTTGTTGGAATCAGGGGAAGCCCGGGAACGAAAGCGAAACTTCAAGTCATCAACGCCCGAAACGAAGCAAACAAACATGGCGCAAGGCTCGATCAAAATGTCGAGCAAGGCGGCGGCGCCCAAGGCGGTGCACTCGAAGCGGCAGGCGTCCAAGGTGACCAAGCCCAAGAAGTCAAAGGCCAGCGCGGACAAGATGCTCAAGAAGTTCACGTCGGGCATGGCGGCCAAGACGGAGGCGCTGCTGGGCGAGCGGGCGGGCCATTTGGAGCTGATTGGGCCGGGGAAGAAGGGCGGCAAGAAGCTTTCGCAGAAGGGAGGATCCAAGAAGTTTGGCTAAGGAAGGAGAGGAAGAAGAAGAAGAGCGATGTGGGAGAGTTAGGGGGGGGAGGAAGCTGGGATCTATCGGGAGGAGGAGAGAAAGAGAGAGGGAGGGATTGGAGGAGGCGATGCATTTCGGACTGCAAGCGACATTGATTCTGACAAACGATCTTCTCTGATTTCTATCTGCTACAATTACGCGCATTTCTCGATGTCGAATTCTCTGCCCTCGGCAACGTCGTTTAGAATCGTCGTCACCACCTTAAAGTCCCGCTCGACATCGACCTTCCAGTTCGACACGGCTACCCTCACGGCCCTTTCGCCCTTCCAGCTGGTCCCGCTCACGTACAACTGCCTCGTCGCATTGATCTTGGCCACCAATCCGTCGTTGAGCTTCCTATCCTTGGCCCTGAACAGAACAATGATGAATGTCTCTTCGATATCGCCGCTCTCGTCGGGCAGCAGGTCATAATAGGGCGAGTCGCGCAGGAACACGGTCAGTTTGCGAGACAGCTGGGTCATGTTGTGGAATAGCCCAGCAAAGCCGGGACGACCCTCGCTGAGGAGCACGGCGTAGGCTGGCAGAGCGCGGAAGCGTCGCGAGTTCTCGAGGCCTACGTTGAGGGGAGACGGAATGCTGGCGTTTGGGCCTGAAGAGAGATATGCGGCGTTGGGGTTGACGAAGACGGATTCCAGGATGGACGAGGTGCGGGTGAGGAACATGCCGCAGTCGTATGGCTGAGGGTGTCAGAGAGTTGGGTACAGAGAAAGGCACAGGCTGGGAAAGCGATAATGGGATTGACATACAACATTGAGCATCTTATGGCCGTCGATTGTGATGCTGTCGGCCAGATCGATGCCCTTCACTCGCTTGTGAAGCAGCCGATATTCGTCTCGATCTTCCAGAACGCTGCAGAAGATTCCGAAGGCTATGATCAAGCAATTAGCATTGCGCCGCCTTCACGCAGCCTCCCCGAGGGCGCGAATAGATACTCACCTCCATCCGCATGGATCCAAGCCCCATGTTGATCCGCCAGTTCTCTCAATCTCTTCCACTCGTCGATATCGTCAAGGGCATAACCCCCGGTATTCACCTCTCCCATGCTCACAGCAATGATGCTTGCTGTTCCAGGCCGACTCAATTCTTTCTCGACAGCCTCAAGATCCAACTTCCACGGCTGAGCAGCGCTTCGAGGCAGCTCCTTGACGGAAGCTCTCCCCAGACCAACGACACTGGCCGCCTTGGAGAGCGAACTATGGCCTCCACTGGTGAGGACCTGGATGTCAGAGACTCCCGCTCTGACACAGGCGCCCAGCAGACCCAGCTCGCCTACCGACGCACCCCTTTTCGCGAGAACAGCTTCCCGCCCACAGGCCAGCCCAAGGACATTGCTGCCCGTTGCTCCCGTCGTGAACGTCCGGCCCTTCCACCCCGATCCCAGGCGCAGCAGCCCAATCAGCATCTCCAGCGCAGCGTTCTCGACAACGGTGGACACGGTCTGCTCCGGCAGATGGACCTGCACGTTCTGGTCCATGCGGGAGACGACATTGTCGGCCCATTCCGCCAGCGGGAGCACGCTGCCGGTGACGAAGCCAAAGTAGCGGCTCGACTGCGACTGGCCGCACAGCGCGGGCACGATGTGCTCGGTGATGTGGCGGGCGACGTCTGCGGCGGGCTGGCCGGACAGGAAGCCCGGGTCGGAGGCTTTGGGGAGAGCGGCTGAGGCGGCGTGGATGAGGGCGAGGGGCGGGAGGATGTGGCTTTTTCGGGGGGATGGCTGGGAGAGGTCTCGTTGTTGGAGGCGGAGGGTTTGGGCTGCGATGTCGAAGAGGTCGGACATGGTGAGCTTTTGGTATAAGTGAGGGATGAGTAGAAGAGACTTGGTTGTATCGAGATGAGGACGGGCTGCCAATTACTCGGTGATATATTCACTCTACGGATATCCAGCTCTGGCATGAATCAGTCGTCAAAAAGAAGAAACCAAAGTGAAATGAACGATCATGAGAGGCATGGACATTATTATATATATAAGAAGCCACAGCAACAATGATACCCTTCTCCACCGCTCTGCTCTAGGGATCGCAAAGTCTTTCTGCTTGCTTCATGAGATGCTGCCAGCGGGCTTCGAGGTTCTCAGCGCGATGCCCAAAGAGGTTAACTGTCGAGCCTTTGGGGGGAGCGATCCTTTCAATTCGGGGTAATTAGTCACCGCTCTTCGGCCTCCTTTGTGCGGTTCTACCATGAAATTGTTGTAGTTTGGCGTTCTCGAGGCATGTATGGTTGATTTCCTGGCGGGTGTTCTATATCAATGATTTCGAAAGCAAAGCAATCCATATGTGCTTTATTTTGTTTTCTTTTTTCTGGGGAATGATTTCTGTTGGCAGGTAAGCACGCACATGCTCGAGGCATACCTAATGTAAGACGAATCTCTCTCCCTTTCTCAGTGCGCTACCAGTATTACCCCAGTCTGACGGGCCTGGGCAAATGCGAATGCAAGTCGCATTCAAGCGAAATTCGCCCAAGAGAAGCTGTCTGTATACAATTGTATCCCAACAGATCGACCCAGCCATTCTCTTCCCAAAAACTCAACTCATAAGATAGCACAAAAAAATGAAAATAAAATAAAAACGCCAATGAAGAGCAATCTCCTCTCCCGTCTTTGACAAATCAAACGAAACCCCGTATACCTGTCATCGGAAAACAAACAAACAAAAAACCCCACCCTCAGCGGTTGTGTGTTGTGTGTTGTTTTTGTTTTCACAGCTTCGCAGCCTCCTTGACGCTCCCAATCTTGTACTTTTCCCCATACTTTTCCAGCACGCTCTCATTATGATACTTCCAAAACGCCTTGGTCGCGTTCTTGCCGGCGAAGCGCTTGAGGATCTTGGAGCCGCCGGGGTGCTCGTCGAGGAATTCTGCAGAGCCATCATCACGCACGTTAGCTTTCTCTGACAGTCATTCTCCCTTTCCAGGACTCTTTCTCTTCCCGCTCCTCTTCGGTGTCGTCGTTGTTTTACTTCTGGGAATCTAGGCAAGGTAGGGAGAAAGGAGGGGGGGGGAAACGTACTGGTGACGTCGTAGACGTTATTCTCGACAATCAGCCAGTACCCATTCTCATCGTTGTTGTGCGTGCCGACGTCGGCGGTGGTAAAGGACTTGTCGGCCATTTTGTTGTAATCTCCGTCTATATTCTCTGACTTTGGGGTCGGTTTGCCGCGTGTACAGTATTTTCTGCTCTTCGGGCGCTTTGCTCGGGATGCCTTGTATTATTGTTCAAGTAAGGAAAAATAAAAGTAAGAAATTGGTTCGAGGAAAAAGAGAGAAGACAAGGTGATGATGATGCTCCAGAAAAAGGGACAAGCGCGGCATTGAGCTCTCCGCGCCCCGGTTGGAGCTCGAAAAGTTACCTCGGCACAGACCAACTGACCCCGGATTTTGTGACCGTTTTGGGCCCCCCGACGAATGACGAGGTGCCGATTGCAAACGTTCTCGTGACAGGACTAAGACAGACGAGCATCAGATGAGACTGAGACGTCAATCAAGTTGACTGGTCTACACGACTTTATTTCTATCCAGATACACCAGCAGCTGTTGAATCCAAGCCATTGGCAATGCTCACGCAGACACTCAAGTCCAACTGATCCGACAGCCCTTGCTAAATCTCAACCACCACCGGCCGTCGCCTCCGCAGCGCCTCCCTGAACCGATCGGCATATGCCGTCGTTGTCCTGCAGTCGCTCTCCATGCGCTTCTTCATCGCCTCTGGCAGCCATTGCTCAATCTTCTTGATCCTGTTCTCGTTCTACTTGCATCGTTAGCCCAGAGACTACCATGCCGTCATCAATGTGAAAGGGCAAACATACCGATGGATGCGTGCTAAGCATCTCGGGAACCTCCTGCCCGCCCATCCGCTGAATCGTCTCCATCCTCCGCCAGAAGCCAACCGCCTGCCGCGGGTCGTAGCACGCCTCCGCCATCATCATCAGCCCAATGTAGTCCGCCTCGCTCTCCTGCTTGCGCCCCATGGGCAGGTAGAACAGCAGGTCCTGCAGGTAGTAGCCGCCGATGACGTTCCACAGGCCGAACAGCGCCAGGCCCGGCAGCGCCCCGGCCAGGAAGAAGAGGCTGCCCGCCGTCAGGTTGCCCACCCAGGCGGCCGACAGGCGCTCCGCGGCGTGGGAGGCCGTGTTGTGCGCAATCTCGTGGCCAAGCACCGCGGCCAGGGCGTCCTCGCTGCGGGCGACGTTGAGGATGCCGCTGTGGACAAAGACTTTGCCGCCGGGGATGACGAACGCATTGGCGGTCCCTGCGATGTATCAAACAAGAAGTCAGCGTCGTCTTCACCAAGTAAACGACCTGATGCCACATAGACAAGGCAACCCACGGCTGTCTGCAATCACCCGCACCTCCCAGTCCAGGTCCTCCATCCCGCTGACGGGAATCAGCCGCTTCATGACCCGCTGCACCAGCATCGTCCGCGGATCCCAGTTGGACAAGAAGTGCCCGCCCTGCTCCTCGACCTGACGCACAATGGCCTCGGCCGCCCTCGAGTAGGCCTGCGCCACCAGCGCGTCCGACAGGAAGTTGAAGCGCCTGCGCCCAGTCACGGGCGACGTCTGCGAGTTGTACAGGTAAAACGCCACGGCGGCCACGACCGAGGCGACGACCACGGCGCGCGAGTTGCGGCTGCTGCCCGCGCGCGAGAGCCTGCCTGCGATGGTGTCGGGCACGAGGGGCTTTGCGTTGCGCAGGCGCTCGTGGGCGTCGTCGTGGTAGAACCTTTTGTTCTCCAGACACGACGTGTCTTGGTAGGAGCCGGCGGCAATGCCATTGCGTCGAGCAATGGCCAGCAACACGCCGGATGATCGCTTGTGAAGGAGCGCATCCGACGAGCAGAAGCGCACGACGCCGCTGCTCCGGAGTAGATGGCGGGACATGATCTCTCACGGGGGCCTTTCTTTTCCTCTTGGTGTCGTTGCCCTTATTCTTACAAACCCCCAGACGGTGCCTCTGCGGATAGAAAGGTGGCGTCGCCGGGGGTTTTGACCTTGACTCGTACGATGTCGAGGTTGACGATGGGAAGAGATCAGACGGATGAGATTCGAGCTACGTCAGAAACTACAATCTCGGTGCAAGTTCGTACTGTTTGTTGTAGCTACACGGCAGAATCGCCCAAGACCGTGGGTATCACGCTGATCTTCCATTTCATTCAATCATTCCGGCGATGTTTCTTCGGTTGCTTCGTTCAATTAATTGCTTGAATTTATACGCTTGGTCCAAAATTTTCAGTTCCAAGTCCTTACCAATGCTCCCGATAATCTGGGAGCAACCTGTAGAAGCTCATGCGGAAGCCTCGGCCGGGCGGTGAGTCGGAATTACCTCTTTGGTAAGCGCGCATCCGTCCAGCTTACTGCGATGATGCAATCCCGACAGCTCCAAGCTCAGCCCATAAGCAATCCTCCTCACAGCTCTTTCACCTTTCAACTTCAACATCCACCAGACTCCATAGTTCCATCGCAACGCTCACCATCAAACCCACAACATCCACCACCAAAATCCCCCATCAAAACCGCCAAACCCTCACCATGAGCGCAACCCAACACCCAGACCTCACCCCCATCGTCCCATCCTTCACCCCCCCCTCCTCCTCATCGACCCCCGAATCCCCCGCCGTCTCCTTCACCCTCAAAGTCCTCTCCCTCGAAGAACACGTAGAGGGAGGCTACTTCGCAGTCACCCACGTCAACCCCACTACCATCCCCTCCCCCTACCCGCTTGCTTCCCTCTCCCAGCGCACAATCGACCTCGTCGGCGGCCTCGCCCCGGACTTTGATCCCGCCGTCCGGCGCCTCTCCACAACGATTTACTACTACCTCACGCCGAACCGCCCGCTCGGCTCGTTCCATCGGAATCGCAGCCGCATTGTTCATACCCTTCATAGGGGTCGTGGGCGATATGTGCTGATTCATCCGGATGGCCGGATTGAGTCGTTTGTTGTTGGACCGAACATCGAAAAGGGAGAGAAATTGCAGTGGGTGGTGGAGGGTGGTTCCTGGAAGGCGAGCTTTCTTCTGCCGGACGTTGATGGCGAGACCAGCAGCAACGGCCTGCTCATTTCCGAGACTGTTGTGCCGGGCTTCGAGTATGCTGATCATGAGTTTCTGTCTCGCAAGCGGCTAGCAGAGATTTTGCCCGAGGAAAAGGCCAAGGCGCTGGAGTGGCTCGTCAAGCATTGATCTTGGCATGTGGGGATGTGAAAAGCTCAGGCTCAGTCTGCAAGGGACATGTAGAGCCAGCTAGCTTGTTCGTTTGAACTATGTACCTCCTTCAGGAGGAAGCAACTCACATTATTCAGGTTCCAACCGATCACTCTTCTCTTGCAGCTCGTATTACAAGCCACACGGCCACAATCTCACGTAGCATTATATGTAAGTGATCGTCAGCTGCGCCATGAAACGCCAAGTCCTTGCCAGTTTCATTTGACGGTCGAATTGACCGATCCCAAACGCCGTGGTGTCCCTGCCAAGAAAGCCTTGGGAGATTTATCCAAGTAGAAAACAAGGAAACCAGAAAGAGATAGACAGTAGTAGTAGAAGGATGTCACCAGGATGTCCTTGTCATAATTTCTCCCCCGGAAACGGCTTCCTTCCCCAAACGACGAATATAGGCAAGTACGCGTGTATCGAGGGATCCGAAACCTCTCGCCGGACTTCGACGAGCGATACCTTCAGGCACAGTCTTTGTTAGCTCGCCACTTCCTAAATGTAGTCGAAGGGAAACTACACAAGCAGTATGGCAAATCTCTCACCTCAATCTCCTCGGGCGTCCGTCCATAGACCTTATTGAAAAGCCCTAGCGAAAAGGCACTCAACCCCATTTGCATATTCGTCTCCATCAACTGGCCAATCTCCTTCAGCACTGGGTCTTTGGCCCATCCATTGAGAGGGACCTTGAATATCTTCTGATGGATATCCACGAATCCCACGCGCTCCAGCATGTTTTTGAGATAGCCAAACTCCGCGTGAGGGCGCTTGGCTTCGACAGCGGCGTTGAGAAAGTCGACGAACCACAAGGCCAGCGCACTGTCCGACTTGAGCGTGCCATCATCGCAGTGAGGAACAGGGGCGCACTCCTGAGCCTCCAGCCAGCCTCCGGGCGAGAGTGTATCAAAAGCTTGTTGCACGATCTGAGTCTCGTAGGATTCCCAACAACCGCCCGTTGTCTTGGTGTGGATATAGTCAAAGGGTTCGTTGAAAATCCAGGGCTCGGAGCTATCTTCCACGAAGAACTCGACGTTTACCGGCACGATATCGGGCTGGATTGGAGACAGGTCTGTAGCCGTCACTTTGGCATCCGGGAAGCGATCGCCCATTGCTATCGCCCAATCTCCTGTGCCAGTGGCAATGTCCAGAATTCTCTTGGGAGGTCGGTCATCCAGCGGCGCAAAGTAGAGCTTGTCGCCCATGGCTTTGGTGAAAGCAATATCTTGTATGGCCAGGCGGTCTTGTTCCAACTTGTCATTGGGGAAGTTGTATGCTGCGAGAATATTGGAGTCAGTTGTCACGGTCCAGTTGCGTCATCGCTGCGAAATGGGCTGTTGTTTCATCTTACAGCCTTGTCTATACGCATGATAAGTCCGGCCAAATCGCTTCGGGAAATCGAAGATGCTCTCCGTCAGTGACATGGACTCGTCCATCCTAGACTGATGATTAGCTTGGTGATGTGAAGCCGAGATGAAGTCTGGGAACCGAGGTGGGAGCGGTCTACGCACATGGATGCGGCCTGGGGCTGGGTGTGCCATGGTCAGCTACTGCCGTTTCGACTAATGAAAAGAAAGGAGTGCCAACTCGATGAGAGTACCGTACATCAGGCTCGAGGAAGCTGCCGTTGGTTGAACTGGGTGCAGAACATCCAAACGTGAACTGGTAATCTTGCAACCCCGTAGCCGCTTGGCCCTCGCCCCTGGATGGTTGTGGCTGTGACTGTGACTGGTCCTCTTCCATTGTTCCCTATAGGTTCCGAATGCCTTGGACGTGAAGGATGAAAATTTTTTTGAGACGCAAGAATGTCGAATGGCACAATGTCATCCGTCGAATGTCAACAGGAGGTTCGAATATATGGATCTGAACAAATAGCGGGAGAAAAGGTGAGATGAAGCCTGTAAGTGGAATGCGCAACCGCAGGCTAGGCAAAACGAAGACGCCGTCAAATCTTTGGGGTAGCTCCGGGACACTTAACGAAGAGCTGGAAGATCAAGAGCGGAGGGCTAGAGATATGCGAGGGCACTGGCGGAACTAGCTAGAAAGCATATTTCAGAATGACGGCAACAGATGAGATCCATCCACACCGACACCGCCGACCCAAGCAGGCGGTAACGAAAGGGGCCCTAAGAACTGGGGCTGAGATGGTGCCGAAAGCCCAAGTCGTGTGTCCACAGGATAAGCTCGACCGTGCTCTGCTGCAGGGGGGCTCGGAGCCTCTTGTCTTGTGTGTGTTTCTCTGTTTGGGGCTCCCTATTCTCCAGCCATCTTGTCGATCTCGACCTGACTAGATCGCCTGGAGCTGGACTAGATTGTCTTTTGGCCGAGCGAGCAGCCAGTAGCCGATGGGACTGCAGCGCATAGCGCCAAAAGCACGGATGTCAGTGGCTTCGAGGGGGACAACAACCAATAAGTAGAGCCGAGACCCATCGCCAGGTTGTGAGACGAAGAAGTCTAGGATTCCCGGAGAAAAGAATTCCTCGGAGAAAGTGTGTGTGAGTGGAGGACTGGGCTCGACAATATCACCTGTGCTGTAACCAGACCCTTGGCACCAGGACCCGGGAAGCTGGTTCGGCCAGCCAGAAGGATCCGAGACATGGTGGGGGGCCATCAAGCCCAAGATCGAGACAGCAAAGGGAGTCGGGTATGGACACCGTTGCGTATTGGCATGCCACACGACCGCTTTCACTGGATCATCTCGAGAAGCATCAACAGGCCGCGGCAGCACAAGCAGGTGTCCGGACATACCCTCCCGGGGCTGATCTGGGTGGCTGGCCCGCGCTAGGAGCTATCCGTCCAGAGCCACTCGCAGAAGGTCATTCGGCCGCGTCATTGAGGCCCTTGATCGCGCTTGGAGGCACTTGGACAGCGGATGGCGGATAAGGCCGACGGTCGTCTTAGCCCGCGATGCTCAGCGTCGGATCACGTCCCAGACGTCTGGGACCGGTGGGGGGCTAGTTGTCTCCCCCTCCCGTCGACCCCATGCAGTCCGTACCGAGTAGGCCGTTGCTTGATCGCCTTAGTCTGGCACCGGTGCCAGGCGAACAGCACCATCCGCGGGCAGGGAGCATGTCTCTGGCGCCCCCTGAAGATGCATAACCGTGCCGCAGCAGCCAGGGATCTCAGACGGGACGAGGTGCTGGATGACCTGGGAGCGCGTGTGCGTCTCCGGTTGGCAGCTGGCAGCTGGCAGATGGCGGTTGTAAGACGCCACCCACTCTGGCTGAGCCATTCGAACAGCTTGCGAGATTTCAATGACAAACCAGACGCGGCCTGTCCAATGAGCACGAGCAGGGCTGTTTCTTGTTTCCCTTTTTGTGGCCGCATATGCAGCCCGGCTCATCCACTTGGGAGAAAACAAGGCGGGATTCGAGCGAGGAGACGAGAGTCGGCGGTTGGGGAGCGGCCGAGCGAGAGGCGGGTGAGAGACGAGGCGAGGAGGAGAGCTGGCGCTGCATCTCGTCTCGATAGATCGTACGAGCGTGAAGAATCCGGTGAAGTCTATGGCTGCTGTTCTTGTCAAGTCTTGCTCCATCTTTGCAGATTCCTAAGGTACGGAGTGACTTGATGGACCCCACCACCTGTGATGCGTCTCTTACACGGCAGGTGCGACGATGCACAGACAAGACACGAATGCGCAAGTACGAAGTATTCAGTACCTGCTTCCCCTTGATCATCCAAGCTCGTACTCGGCATTTCAACTTGTCTCTGTCAACCCTGAATACCTTCATCGACATCGGCATCGACATTCTGCTGTTCATCCGCACCTTGGGCACTCTTCCTTGGGTACTCGTACCTCGAAGCTCGATAGAATCAGGGGCTCCATTGCAGGGCTGCCGAGTATCGCATCTCCGGCAGGGAGACCTTCTCTCAATGCACTGATTCGTGCCTGTCTGGTCAGCTTCTGCTTCTCTTATTCGAGGGCAAGCTTCCGAGATGCTGCCTGCTCCTCCTCGGGATCAAGGGCTGCTCAGTCATCAGACATGATACAAACAAAGCATCTTCACTTCACTCTATACCATAGAATGGCACCTTATTTGCAGGGCGACTCGCCAAGTCCTCCCTCCAGGAGACTTCCCCCCTCCTCTTCTCTAATGGACTCTTCCCGCTCTCCCGGAGCAAAAGCATCCAGCCATGTCGAAGCCTGAATGACGCCCCTCATCTGACATGTAACTTACATGCTCGCACACGTGTGTTGTGCGATGCACGGAAGCAAAGACTCCCTACCTATCTCTACCCTGTACCACGGGTTGATATACACAGTACTACGGCCCTTCACAGGTATGTTAATCTTGCGCTGATGCATAAACACCACAGCAGGCGGCACCAACACTCAGGTATCTGAGGGCTGTGGCTGTTACTCGACGACTTAGTTCTGACACCAGGCATATTAGCTACAGCCAAGCTTTACCATCTCGAGCATACCATGCATCCTGCATCCTGCATGACTGGCCTACCTCGGGTATTTGCATCAGACAAAGAAATATGTCAGCTGGCAAGCGTTACGACGATATCGTGGACCGGCAGCGCAAGAACTTCCTGACGAACCGGAGGAATGATCCCGAAGCACTCACTTGTACGCAGTCAATCTCATCTCCAGATGCGATCAAATCCGTATCAACCATATGGGGAATTCGACCGAACATCTTGATGCATGATCCTCTGCTGGACTACCATTTTGACACGATATTTCACACAGCTTAGTGTCTGCACCCAATGTCTCTGGGAGCACGACTGCTCTCGGGTGTCATATGCGACGCACTTGGCGACCAACATCACCCATAGAACCAATAGACCTGCGAATCTCAACACTGCTCTTGCAACACACGAAATAGTCTCTGGGCACCAGATGACGTCCAAAGGCACAGAGCCAAAGTCATAACAACTCCCATCTCAGCGCCTTTTCAGCTGACAAGGAGTCGTCCGTTCCCCCCCGGTCTCCTCTCACGGGTCACACAGGATTAGAGCAAGGGCCTGTCCCTCGCCCCAACATGATCCAATGAGAGATGCTTCATCAGCATCTGATATGTGACAAGACGGGATAGCGTGCACGAAATGGTGCGGATACGGAGTACTTGTACGGGGTATATCAACTTGCAAGCTGTGATACAGGAATCCATCTACATCCTGTGTAAGAAAGGCGACTTCAACAGGGGCTTCCCTCTGAGAGCATTGGGTTCCCTGCCTGCTTCGTACGGTAGATGTGATCGCCGCGGAAATATCAAGTTGGTGACGAGGACCCTGTGCTAGAGAAGCGTGGATGGAACCTCGCAGAGCTCGCACTCAGGCGACTCTCTCTCATCCGGCATCAACGCATGAATATTGCATGCCACAACAACTACCCCCACGCCACCAACTAGAATCAGCTGTACCGTTGGTAAAAGGTGAAATGGCAGGCCTTCCATGCATTGACATGCTTATTTGATCAAGTTAACCGCTGCTATACTCTCACTGCCCGCAAACCAGACGGCTCTCCTCTACGCTCAGCATATGCTCAAGCCGCGGAGGGGTATTTCTGCGAACCGATTAGACGTTTCCTTCCTGAAACTCATCGTCCAGCGACGGGGCGGGAATGTGAACCCTTTTTGTCTTATTGTGAAGAGACACTGCAGAAGCGAAAGCAGTAGTGAGTCTACGAACAAAGCCTTTTTCCATCTTCCACTTATAGCATTCATCATAATCCTTCGTACTTACAACTACCTAGCTAGCTATCCAAACCCTTCCTCCGCCAGAGAGTTGAAACCCTTACTTCTTCTATTCTATAATGTCTCCTCTTCCCCTTCATTCGTCAAACTTGCAAAATTCTCCCTCACTTCTCTCTCCTGCTCTCTTGCCTGCTTGCATCTCCATCTTTCGAAAGCTGAAAAAAAAAGGGGGGGTATAATCTAACTTGTGTCGTAAAGACCACATGAAAAGGGGAAAGTGAAAGAGATGTATGTATGTATGTATATATGTATGTATGTGTTTGTGGTTTGTGTTTGTGTGTGTGTGTTGGTGTAGAGAAACTCGAAACTCAGAAAGTAAAAGGGGGGCATACGAAGTAGAAAAGAAAAAAAAAACTTCAAAGGGGGTGATGAGGGAGCGCGTAAACTAAGACAAGAAACAACAATCCGTTTCGAAATTACTTCATGATTCTCCTCAAACTCATTTCTCATTGATTTTCTTCCTTCGACCATTGATTTTCATCCTTTCTTCAATAGTCGCTGTTCTGGCCGGGGCTCATAATGCCGCTGACAGGCGTGTTCTCGCCGTTGGAAGCAAACGTCTGGTCGATCCTAAAGATCCAGTCCGTCTTGTCGCGCTCGCTGCGCGCCGCAAACAGCCACGTGTTGTCCGTCCCGTAAATCGCAAACACGGCCGCCTGCATGCGCTCGCTGAGCCTCTGCAGTCCCTGTCCGCCAGCAGACGACGACGAGCCCGCGCCACTGGGGGCGGTCCAGATGGTCGAAATCACCCGTCCCGAACCCGTGCGTCGGTGACCGGGCGTGAAGTCCGGCGTGTTGTTGTTGGCACTTCGTGGCGGTGAGTCGTAGTCGTCTGGTCCGTGCAGCAAGCCGAGGACGCCCGGCTGGCTGTCTACGCGGGAGTTGCGCAGGCTCACGAGGCCGATCTCGTCGCCGTCTGAAGCGGAGTAGATGTGAAGATACGGCCGCCTCAGCTCCACGAACCTCTTGACCCAGCGCGTGGATTCGTTGTTCGGCACCAACAGATAGCCGCCCTTTTGCACCTTGGGGTTCTTGGGCACGCGCACAATGGTTGTGATGAGGCTGGGAGGGGCGGGCTCTGTTGTGACTCCGTTCTCAGGGGGGAGCGTGTTCTCTGGGCTCAAGAGCTTGACAAACGGGTCTGGGTATTTCTTCCAGAGCTTCAAGCAATGTTCCAAGAGGTCTGTTTGCCGCGTGTTATATTCAGACCGCGGAGCAATGGGCTGTGGCTTATCTTCCTGCGGCGCTTCTCTCTCTCCGTTTCCCTGTGGCACTGCTTCCTCCTGGTCGACCTTGGGGGCTTCCTCCCCGGCCACAGGCTCCTCGTCTGCCACCTCGTCCTCATGCACAGATGGAGCCTGGGATGTCACGGGCGTATCGTTGAGCAAATCATCGTCATTGGGAATGATGGGCTCCATATCCGGCGATAACGAGGGCTGGGGCTCAGCCTCTTGCGGTTGCTTCCGAGGAGCCGTAACATCAATGCCGTACTGAGCAAGCATGCTGCTAATGGCCCCTAGCTCAGCGTTTCGCCGCCTCTTCTTCTTGGAGTGGAGGAAATCGCTGACCAGAGACACGCCACGAGGGGTCCAACTATGGAGGTTCTCCTCGCCCTTGACATAGTCGTGTTGGCTGCTCATCCTCCACAAGTCGCCCACTCTCTTGATCGGGGCCGGCTTCATGGTCAGGGTGAAGATTCCGGTCGAGGAGCGCACAAACCGCATATTCTGCCACAGCGACGAGAACACGGAGCTTTGCCTGACAAAAGTGCGCGACATCATTTGCAGATTCACCTTTTGCGAGAACCTCATGGGCTCCGCGAGCTTCTCCGAGGATATATCCCAGGAGACGGTCATTTGGACGCGGAACTTTTCGGGCGTGACGCGGTCAAGGAGGAGCGAGTTATGCAAACTGGAGTCCCATTGGGCTTGCACCACAATGTTGCGCGTCCCATTGGGGTTCTCACGGAAGACGGGGTTTCCGGCAAGCTTGAGAGAGATGTCGCGATCCGTGACCATGTCGGGGGACTTGCCAGCCGCGTCAATGGTCTGAATCCTACCCACCCGGACGGCGGTGACGTCTCCCCAGGGCAGGATATCTCCCGAGCTGTGCGAGATGTCAATGCTGATGCGTCTCTGCAGGCCTTGGTGCAGCTGAAAGGTTCCGCTGTCAAGCTCGCTTGCCTGCGTCACCTCGACAGGCGTGTACTCTCCCTGCTCGTTGAGCTCCAAAATCTGAATTCGAGACAGCAGGTCATGCTTTTCCTGGGTATAAAACTGCGACTCGTTGATGCGAGCCCCCTTTGCACCGTCAGCCGTGGGACAGGCATCTCTCATGTCGTCCCAGCTAAGGAGCTTGTCGAGGTGCATTGTCGAGACCTTGGCAAAGATGGCTGCTCTCAGTGTAACCTCTGGCGTCGCAAACAAGGGTACGCTCATGCTATGAACGCTCTCGAAGCGGATCGGCCCTTCGTCAAAGTCTCGAATCATTTGCGTTGTCGTGATGCCATCTTCCTCCGAGATGCCCGGGATGAACAGCTGGGCGTGGACGTCGGTGCCCTCTCGCTCGGCAAAACCCACCATCTCGTGCATGACGACGTTGAACTTGAGCGTATTGGTCGGTGCTCGGGCCTGAGATGGCTCGATCGACAGCTTGATCATGCCGACCTCGTGAGAGGTGTAGGGGGAAAGGACGTCCAGCGCAAAGTCCTGCACTCGGCTCTCAAACACGGCCCTCAGGGGAATGTCGACCTCGCCAACGAGTGTGTACGATGGCATGTTGATCTCCACGAAGGGGTTGTCCAGGCTGAGGTGTTGGGCGTATTCCGGCTGATCGAGGTATTGGTGCATCTGGCGCATCACGCGCACTCGCTCATACAGCTTCTCCAGACTCCACAGACGAACGACGCTGTTCTTGTAGTCAATGACGCGGACGCCGATGCAAGGCTTGTAGGCCTCCTCCAGCGCCACATCGTCTCCCTCGCTCGTCAAGCCGTTGAGGACCATGTCGTACGAGGAACATAGCACGTGTCCCATGTCGACCGTGGTGAACTGGAAGACGACGCTCTCGTCAAGCTCGTTGCTCATGATCTGCGCTTCCTTCAGAATATGTGCATTCTGGAGCACGGTTTCGGCCATCTTGACAAAATGGCGGCTTCGCCACGCCCTGACCGTCTTTTTTGCAACGGCAATCTCCCCGTCAGACAGTCTGGGGCTGGCCTTGGGGCGCTTCAGGGGGTCCATCTTCTCGATTTTCTCCTCAAACTGCTTGCGCTGAAGACTGAGCTGCTTCTCCATGTCCTCCTTGAGCTCTCGGAGGGCGAGTTCCATGCGGGCCTTTTCTTGCTTGATATCTTCAACCTCCATATCGGAGGCCTCGGCGCCTTTGAGCTGGCCGAGGAATTCCATCTTTTGCCTCTCGAACTGAGACTGGAACTCCTCCCGTACTTCCCTGAACCGGTCATCTTGGTCCCCCTGCCTGGGCGTCGAGGGCATCGTCAGGGCCGTGTCGAGAGAGAAATTGTCAATGGTCCCCGTGGACATGTATTTCTCCCGGATCGGGTACGACGTGGCTGACTCGGAATCGTCTCCATCGTCGCGCCCATTCACACGCTCCGCTCTAGCCCTCTGCACCTCTTCAAACAATGCATTGAGCTCTTCATCTGTCAGGCTGGCAAAGTTATGGTCAGTCCCGAGAATGGCGCCGGCAGCTTCTCTTCGTGCGAGCGACCAGTCAGAGTCCTTGCCGTTGCGCTGAAAGAAGGCTGGCGAATCAGGCCGGGAAATCATCTCTCCGCTGTCTGAAACGGAGACTTTGCTAAATGACCTTTCGTGTCCCGGAGTTCGAGGAGTCTGTGGCGCCGGGGTGAGGGCTTGCAGCTGGCTGGCGGTGATGGATTGTCGCAGCAGGCTTTGCCTCTGACCCTCGCCCTCGGCTCGCTCCGCCCGGGCCTCCATAGGATGGTTGAATCGGAAGATGTGGAAGTCTCCGAGGATGACTCGATATCCCGAATGCAGCTGCTTCGGCTCGGTGATTCGCTTGCCGTTGACCATGACCGATGCGCCTTCACGAGGTATGACAGTCACGACTCCGTCGGCGTTCTCAAAGGTACAGTGATCATGCAATATCCTGGTGCCGTTGAGGCGGATGTTGGCTTGGTGCTCTGCGTTTGTGTCCACATTGCCTACGGTGGTTGTGCCGGGCTTGAGGTTATAGACCAGGCACTCTGCTAAAAGGGGGTCGTCTGAGAGGTTGACAAGATGGGGCATCTTCTTCGGCGTGTGCAGACCGATGAAGCCCTTTTCGATGCTGATGCCGAGTTCTTCCAGCGCCGCCTCACGCTCCTTGTGGATCTCCTCCGTCTTGGCCAGTTTCTCCTCCCAGGTCTGATTCAAGTCTGTAAGAAGCTTCTCGCTTTGGCTCAGCTGCTCCGCAATTTCTGCCTTGGAGACCTTCTTGACCGTGCCATCGGCCGCTGTGATGCTCACGATCTGTTTCTCCAGGGGCGTGCTCTCGTCGTAGATTTCATCTGGCGGGACGCCGGCACCTCCGCCACCACCGCCGCCCCCTCCTCCTCCCCCTCCTCCACCAAGCTTGCTTCTCAGGAGGTCGAGCTCCTCCTTGAGTTCTCTGATCATGCGAGCGTTCGCGTCCTCGTTGACAACGGCGTGGTTCTTGATTCGCTTGGCGGAATCGGCATATCGGAGCGTACTTATCGTCTCGTCGTAATTGATGTCGGCAGGACTGATGGCCGCAATCATGGCCGTCATACTGTTTCCTCCTAGGGAGTCCTTCAACAACCAGGTAAGCACACTGTCACGATACGGCACCTGAGAGCCACCCTTCTTCTTCTTGCCGGTGGACAAGTCGGCGAGCGCCGCAATGACACGACCAAGCGTGGAAAGCGACCTGTTGATTTCCGCACCCTCCTTTAACCGCGCGCCAGTTGCACCAGTCGAGTTGGCTCTCTCGGAACCTGCCAAATCGACCAGACTAATCTTGGCGACTTTTTCCATTTCCATTTTCGTCTCAGCATCGTATTTCTTCTGCGTCAGCATGAGCGTAAAGACGGCATGACTTCGACTGGAGGTTTCGTTCATGTTGGTTGCGGCGACGGTTCTCGCCTTGTTTCCTTCGTCCATGAGGTTCTCAATCTCTTGGAAGCTGGTGACAACAAGCTTGGCGAGGTCTTCGACGTAGGGACCGGTGGACGGGTGCTCTCGAACCTTCAAGTTGCCCTTGGTCGACGGGTTGAGCAGATCACGGACTCGCTCGTTGTAAATCTCCAGGTATGACACCTCGACGGTGCATTTGTTGGACTTGTCTCCCTGAATCGTGTCTATCCTCCGGAACATTTCCTGACAAATCATGGGAATGATACCAATTTCCTTGCCATAGCCCATCATGGAATACGACTTTCCGGAACCTGTCTGGCCATAGGCGAAAATGCAGTTGTTGTATCCCTCAAAGGCGTTGTCCAAGAGCGGCGCGCCCAAGTCCTCGAAGAGGTTATGCTGGCCCGCGTAGTTGGGAGCATCCTTGTTGAAGGACCAGTATGACCGATCGAAGGCAAACGCCTTTGGGGCGGTATCTTTGGTCCCCTTGACCGAGTGACCTTCCGGCGGGGTGATGACGGTCTGGTTCCCCTGCATTTCGACGATACATTTTGATCCGCGGTCGATTTCTGTAGCCAAGCGTGTTAGCCTCTGGCTCGTCTCGCGCAAGCCTGCCGGTGACCGCCTAGAATGACGCCGCTTGACGGCCGCGAGCTGATGAACCCACCTCTGCCATTGAACGGCCGCACTCTCACCACCACCTTGATGTTTCCTCCCCCAGCTGGCGCCATGGCTGCTCGAATGTATGCGGGGACCTATGCTGGTCCCCTCGGAGGCCGCGCGGATTTGAGGGCAATGCGCCCGGGTCGGTGAAGGTGAATCGTTGCCGGCGGGTGCAATGAGGGAGAGCTAGCGGAACGAAACCCCCATGCGTTTCCAGGCGAACGTCACAGACAAGACGAGCAAAGGAAGGCAGAAAACTCCAGGAGAAAACAAAGAACTGCAGTCCCGTCAGGCTTTCGTGTCCATGCCTCGAGCTGCGCTACCGCCTCTCTCCGTCACCTCCTCGCAGCCGCAGCGAAGAGCTTCGAAATCCCCGAGGTCGAGCGGTTTCGCAAGCGACCGTCGCAAGGGCTGTGGTTCCCAGGGATGCGCCGGATTTGGATGGCGCAAAAGGCCGCTTCGAGGGTGCGCTCAGTGTCGGCGTTGGTCGAGGCGGGCGATGAGAAACCAGATACGGCAGACAGAGAGGCGAAGGTCAGTGGCGGGGGATGATGCACAACAGACAATCGTCGACGCAAGCAAGCAAAGCACAAGCAGGAATCGGCGGTCGCCAGGAGAAACGCGGTCGCGGTGGATGGATCTTGGACCTCCTTTGCCGACTGGACTGGAGCGACCCTCTGTGGCCCTTTGTGTGTGTCGAACCGGTCGGTCTGATTGGGGGCGGAGAAGCGCAGTGCATGCGCAGGGGAGGTTCACGTGTGTTGATGCGGTCAACGGTCAACTTGGAAGCTCGAGAGCCCGGATGCAGGCGGTGGCCGCGGATTAGCCGTCGCCGGTTGGGGGGGGTTGAAGCTCTATCGCCGGTAGGATGGGGGGGCAGTTTAGGGGGGNTCGCGGGGGGGGGGAAGCGGTGCAGGTTTAGGGGATTGAGCGTATCGCTAACGAGTTTAGGGGCTTGGGGGGTTCATGTCTGCTCCGACCATTGACCCATGCATGTAGCATTCTGTTCCAAGGTTGATGGGCTCTACAGCTATGGGTACGTCGTTCTTCAGTGATGATGTGCTTCTGCGTCGCCGTGCCGTGGCTTCACTGTTCTCTATGAGCGTCCATTGCTGATCTTATCCTTCTATTGCCTTGTTCCGTCTTGCTGTCTCATATCAAGTATCTGAATATGATGTACAGACGGTGTCTATGACCAATGCTGCTGGTATCAAGAACTTCCTTTATGAAATCAACGCCCAACCCGCACCGATGCCTGCTCCCTTCGTACTCTCAGGTTTCAGTTCACACAGTCAAAGCCCATCAAGCCCGTGCCACCTGATCCTGCAAGTTCTTCTCATACCGCCCAAGATCCAACGGCCCCGTCAGCCACGCAAGCAGTGCCTGGACATGCACAGGCGATCCTTTGCCCTCTCGGATATACCCTACAACATTAACCCATTGCCCGACCTGCGTCAGCCCGGGTTGGATAGTCTCAAGAACCAGCTCAATGTCGACTTGGACAGTCTCGTTGGTCCCCGGGGGGTACATGTGCCCCAGCTTGAGGCATGCCGTTGCGGTATCGTATGAGATGACGCTGTTGTCAAGCTTAAGCAGGTGCACACGAGGGAGAGGAGCCGTGTCTGACGTACCATCCCAAAAACCTCACCTTGTCACCGACGGGGACATCTTGTAGCTGGGAGAGCAGACAGAGCTTGGAGGGAACAGGCCCCCACGACATGGCTCTGTGAGCTCAGCAAACTTTCATTGGGGGTCCGCAACATGCAGCTTCGTTGGTCGGTTTTGTTAGCACGAACTGTGTGCTCTTAACAGAAACCCCGCGCTAAGCATCGCAAACCGTACCGTGTATATAAGATTGATCATGCACAGTATGACATCTGGTCAGATATTCCCTTCATTGCTGACACTTGCGCTTTTCTTGCGCTCAACCGCATCCATATCGATTTCTCATCTTCACATATTCGAGTAGGGACAACAGATACCCCCTTATCGACAATGACAGCCCCCAGTCCTCTCCCCAGATACATCTACAAAATCTTGCCCACCCCTCCGCAAGATCCCCTCCCTGAGAAATTCCCCCTCTCCCAACTCGATGCAAACGACGGCTTCGTTCACCTAAGCACAGCTACGCAGGTACTTGAAACCCGCAAACAATATCCCCTCACATCGAAGCCGTAAAGTGCTGCATGGCTGGGGTAATATGTAGCTTATGTCTGATGTCGTGAAAATACTAGGTCCCGAACACGGCCGACTTGTTCTTCACGGATGCGACTGAGCTGTGGCTCATCAAGCTCGAGCTGGCAAAGCTGGCTGATCCGGTCAAGTGGGAATCTGGGTTCCCGCACCTGTACGGCAACTTTGGCGCTGCGGACGTCCAGGGACTTGAGAAGTTTGAGCGAAAAGAGGGGCAGAAGTGGTCGGAAAGCATGAAGGCTTCGACATGGCTAGAGTAACAATCGCATATTGGAACACATAGACAAGGTTACCACACTAGTACATGGCACCGAGGCAAAGTAGGCATGACCTGAAGAATGGTATTCCACATGCTGCTTTTTTTCTTCTTTTACTTCTTTTTACAGATTTCTTTTCATTGGCCGTAAATTAGGGGGGGGGTGGCGCCAACCTAGACACCGAGATCCTTTTCCACCATACCCCTGCAGATGGGGTGGTAAAAGTCCTTGTTCTTGGCAAACGTCTCCAGAGCGAGGTTCCGGTCAACCTTGTTCAGGGAGCGGAACAAGGGTCGCACAAACTTCATCCGGCCGACCTTTCCGAGCAGATCGGCCGTGGTCTGGTAGCTGCTGGCGTCGTTGGCCTTGAGGGCGAGCTGGAGGTAGGCAAACTTGAGCTCGACGTTCTGGGTGTTGAGCAGGTCGTAGACGCTGCCGAGGAGCTGGGCTCGTTCGGCGCTCAGGGGCTCGAACTGCTGCAGCTTCTCGAGGAAGACAATCTTTTGGTTGGAAGAGAAGGATTCGACATCCTTGGGGCTAGGCTCATAGGACTATTGTTTGCGCAGTTAGAATGCGACGCTTGCCAGAGAGATATAGAGTTTGGATGCCCGGAGAGAAGTAATAGAGAGAACCAGACTTACAGCATCCTTCCACTTCTCAGCCAGCTCGTAGCACTGGCTGGCAAGCGTGGTGTCAAACTCGGGCTTGGGAGGCAGGCCAGGAGTATAGAACCTGCCCTCCCAGTCAATGGTGGCAACCTTCTGCTTGATCTCCTCGTCGCCCAGGTTGTTGAAGAAGTCTACGAATGTGTCCCGGAACTCAAAGGAGTCGAGAGACTTGCCAGCCCACTTTGTGAAGTAGTGGGGGATGAACTTGTTGAAGTTGTCTCGGCCAACGAGGCGATCCAGGTAGTAGAGGAAGTGGAAGCCCTTTTCGTAGGCCACAGTGCTGTACACGTCCTCGGGGTCCACGTTGTCGTGGCTGATGATGAGCTTGGTGTACTCGTGGTCCTTGCCAAAGTGTGCAACGGCATCCTCTGAGCTCGCGGTTAGATCTCTTTTAGTTCAGGTACTGGATAAATACTCACCGAGGGCCTTCCATCCAATGATGGAAGAAAAGTCAAACTGGGGCTCGCCGTGGACGGCAGCCTCGATTCGTCGCTCCAGATACACCGTCCAGCCCTCATTCAGCCAGCTGCCACACTTCAGTCAGATCAATCTCCCAAACACAGTCAGTGATACTTACAAGTGCTCCCAACTGGCATTAGACACCAAGTTGCCGCTCCAGCTGTGGGCAAGCTCGTGAGCAATGACGTCCACATTCTGCCTGTCGCCGCTGATGATTGTGGGGGTAGCAAAAGTGTAAATAGGGTTCTCCATGCCTAAGACACATCACGTCAATGTAAGCCACCGAAGCATGATGCACACGTGGGAGAAGTTCTAACCTCCGTATGGGAAGCTGGGGGGCAGCACGAGCACGTTGTACTCTCCCCACCTGTACGGGAAGACGATGCTCTCGGCGATTTCCAGGAACTTCTCCATGTCTCGCTCCAGCTCCCACTGGCAGCCCTTGAGCTCATTGGGGCCCGTCACCACCTTGCTGCGGGAGCCGATGGGGGCCGCGACGATGTCGCCAGAGGCAACGGCGAACAGGTACGAGGGAATGGGCACCTTTTGCTCAAACTCGTACACCTTCTCGACGCCGGGAGTCGCCGTGTGGTCGCCCACGGCAACGCCGCTGGCGACAACGGGCAGCGTCGACGTGAACTTGAAGCTGATGGTGGACTTGACGTCGGGGGTGTCCTGGCAGGGGAAGATGGAGCGCGCGTTGATGGCCTGGCACTGGGAGAACATGTAGGGGTGCTTCTTGTTGGAGGTTTGGGCGGGCGTCAACCACTGCAGCGCGGTGCACTTGCTGGTCGTCTCGAGCTCAATGGCCACGCTGACGACGTCGCCCTTGGCCGCGCCATTGGGCACCTGGATGTGCAGCGGCGCGCCAAAGGGGTCCGAGTGCGGCTTGAGCTCCCACTGGGCAGCGGCATCGTCGACGGTGACGGACGAGACCTTGACGAAGCGCGAGTCGAGGATGATCTCGGTGCTCTGCTTGTCGGTCTCGCTCTCGAGCTGCAGGACAACGGAACCCTTGAGGCGCTTGTTGTCGAAGTCGATGTTGAAGCTGGCGCTGGTGTGCCTGGTGCGCCAGGCGCCGTAGTTGGAGAGGGTGGTGGGATCGCGAGTGGCGGCCATGGTGTTGACGTGGGTGGTTGCGAAGCCCCGCCTGGAGGAGTAGCTGCAATGGCTGGAGTAGCTGGAATAGCTGAAATAGCTGGAGCTGGAGCTGGAGCTGTAGCTGTAGCTGTAGCTCGGACTCGGACTGAGGCCGGAAGTGTAGCTCAAGCTGTAGCCGAAGCAGTGGCGGGCGGTGGTGCGACTCGTGCAGCTGCGCAGAAGACGGACTCTCAGTTGGAGGGAAAAGCACGACATGTGGCTTCACAACTGGAGACTGTTGGTTTTTTTTTTCCTACTCTCTCTGCCGCTCTATCTCATAACGACCAGCCAGATGGAGCAGTAGGACCGACTCAAGCCGCGCTCAAAGCTCGTGGGAACTGAACGACACTCCATTCATCGAGCAGGCTTGCAAAAGATCCTCTGCAATTGTGGGATTCCGATTCGAGGAGCATCACGTGCCGAGCCACTTGCGGCCTTGCTTGGGTTTCCACTGTGGGCTCTTTCGGCTCATCATGGCCGACCGTTATGATTACGGTATCTACCCGGGCTACCGTCTAACAGACCGATGGGGGGTATTTGATCTTTCAATGACTCTTTTCTTTCAGGTTTTCACACTTTCCCTTTGCAAGATATCGCATCAATCGAGAGAAACTTGACATACTAGACCGGCCATGAAACAATCGGCTTCCCAGCGGCTCCCCGCCATCGCGTGGCCGCTGGGCACCTGAAACAACGGCCAACCGTAAGACGAAGAATCGGAAAAAAAAAAAAAAAACCATCTCGGCTTGTTGTTTCAAGCATCAAAAATCTACCGGGATACTCCAGCTTAGCCGGGCTCCCTGGAGAGGTGTCAAAATTTCACAGAGAGCCACTTCAGCCTAGTCCATTGTTTCCAATTGCTAAGGCGATGGGAAAAAACGGTCGAGAATGGAGACCGGATCAGTTTGTGCGGAGCCGCAGAAACGCCCTTACGGGACCGTCTTCCAAGTGCCAGATCGGACTGATCGCGCCGTGGCATCCCTGCTTTTCACTGCTGTAAAGCGAAACATCAACTGCGGCTGTCAATACCCTGACTTACATGTTGTTTCAATTCTCGACGTGTCTGCTTGGGTGCTGGCTTCAGTCCAAGCACTTGAGAGGCAGAAGCTCGTGTTGGGTACATGTATAAGGTGAAAGTCACGTCCATGATAATGCAATATGAGGTTTGCAAATCCTTCTCGAGTGGCGAACAGGGATGGATCTGTAAGAGGAGGGTTCCATTCTCAACTTCAAGACGGTGAAAATACAAAGTGTCCCTTGGCAGCTACTAGGGAAGTTCCAAGCTTCCTAGTAAGATATGGAACCCTCGGAGTCCAGAGAAGCAAAATCTTTCATCCATATAGGCACGCCATGACGAGTCAGATTTGTTGTAGCAGCCTGCGTTCTTTCCATCACCTTCTGCGGAGAGAAAATTATTGTCAAGAAGTCGAATTTTCAAACTTTCCATAGTTGCTTTCGGTCTTCTATGGAGCATTTATTGGGACTGATACCTTGACCGGCAAAGTATCAGCCAGACTTCTACATATTATCACTCCATCGCTATAATAACCTCGCCGTGATCGTATAGTACTTACCTTGTATGTTGGATGCCGGTCGAGAGTGAAGTAGGCACACAGCCTGCTGAGAGCCGTGATGTGCTGCAGTACCTGTCACACAACTCCACTACGACTCCTCAATCACTCTACCCATCGGCGATATGGCTAACACGAACGATTGATGTACCATCAAGGTTGATATTATCAAGTTTTGCGCCATAGAAAATCTTGTCATGAGAAACCATCTACGTGAGTATGACAGCTGTGTTGACCTTTTCTCTTCTACAGGTTCAAACAGTCTAACCGTCCCATCCATCTACACTTTTATTCATCACACTACGTGTAAACGTCGCGCATAGCGTGTTTCAACACTTCGGCGACTTACTCGGCCTACTCGATGAGAACTCAGAGTGGGAAACTCAACCCACAGGATTTGGTGGCGCTTCATCCCCTCCTCAACTCCTCCCGATGATCGGGACACCCCGGTACTTCTTTAGGCCCTCGGTACAAAGGCCGCCGGTAGAGTTTTAGGATAGTATTGTTGGATTGCATGAGAGGAACAATGGATATACCTAGAAGCTCGACTGTAACACCGAAAAGCCTGATGACCTATCTGGAAGCAGCAAGGGTATATTTGACTCCATGGCGGACTCGCCTCCATGAGCGCCATGCTGTTCACTTCAGAGAGGATGGAGAAGAAACTTCACTCGCCTCATCATGTGGACAGTATGCTACTTAGCCGGCAGAGCGAGTCAGGCCAGAGAGTAGAAGAAGACCACGCTACAGGCGAGCAGGAGTACCACTGGCTGATTGGAGAGCACAAGTAGGTAGCCACTGGTCAACAGCATACTTAGTAGTATCTGTAAGCGGCGGCTCCATGGTGCTTGTAGTCTCTCCCGTTCTTGTCCCTTCTCCTCTTTTCCAGCGTTGGGGACTGAGCCAACCGGCTTCGCTCGAAGGACGCCAACGATGGGCCATGAAAAGTTGACCCAACAGTGCCGATACGGTCTTCTCCCTCTCTCCAACTCTTCTTCTGGGTCAATGATTCATAGAATAGTGGCTAGTCGGCAGACATTGTGTAAGGGGTGGCACGAGTGGTCGGTACTTAGGGCATCAACAAAAAGAAAGGGTTGTTTCAGCCTCCTGTGAACGTGTATATCGCCGTCTCTAGGGTCGAGTGAGGCAATGGACCATTACCCTGAGCACATACTGTTTAGGACAGTTACATACACAGACTCCCTCGCATGTTGAGATCTAGGATGAAGACCGGACAATAAGCCATGTGGTATACTACCTACCAGAAATGACACTGCCATGCTACAGAATCATGTTTCTTCTGTTTCGTAATCGAAGATGCCGTTTCCAGAATGATCTTTCATTCACCATCTTGCACACGCACCAGTCTCGAAATCTCGACACAAACAAGCATCCTGTGGATACACCACGGCAGACATCGTTGAACCGTTCTGAAGGTCAAGGCGCTTGTGGGGTCGTAATCATGCGGGCGACGCAACGGACGCACCGCGTTTTAACCCAAGCTCTGAAACGCCATGGTACCAGCCATGTCAACTCGCAAGTTTTCTGGCAACTTGACAGCAGAGCGGCGCTGGGCTTAGTGCTGAGGGCGGGAAGAAAATCAAACGCGACGGAGGATTTGAGGCTCAGCAGCCCATGAGGCTCCTTGATGATACCTGGTTAAACATTGGATGGCCAGTGTTCCTGTCTAAGCAGAAGAAGGCACTGCCGATGTTGCAGACTTGGGCCGACGAGCCGTGTTCCTGCAAACGAAATTGCACTTGATTGATGAACGGCCCTTTCGATTTTTGGCAGTTCGAAGCATCACAGTTGCGTTTTCCTGTGGCTTGAAGGAGGTTGAGTTTAGCGGCGTGTAGAACAAAGGCAAGCCAAAATCCTCCACCAACAATCGGCGATGAAGTGGGGCCGTACATCGAGTTCGTTTGTGAATCACCAATTCGAGGCTATCCAAAATCGAGGTCTTTGCTAGGCTCAACCCACTGCCGACGCCAATCGTTCTGTTCTGCTTCTTACCAGGGCTCGACATTAGTAGAGAGGGAAACACTTGTTCCAATTGGCTCCTTGGCAGCTGCTACTAACATCTCTATGTGGATTTTGATTCCCCGCAAACTGTCCTTGTACTTGTACCTTTCTGAGCAGGAGTCGGTTCCGGGGGGGTGAAACGAAACTGGAACCCCCAACTGTATCCAATCGGTATACTCCAAACCAGCGCACAGATGGGACGCAACCACACCTGCGATGGCGATGCCTTGAGCAAGCTGAGATCTTCCAGAATATGCTTCTCTGTTCGAAGGAATCATTATAGGCAGGGTGATTGAGAGGAAGCACTAGGATCTGACGTTTAACCTTCCTATAGCAGCATCACGAGATAAGGTTTTGCGTAGGGTTGGTGATGCATGAATGCCGTAATCATGCGGTAGCTGTCGGTGATTTCCGAGAGAGAACTTTTCTACGGGAGAGCAGCCATCCGGGCTGAAATACGATATTGCGGTGGACACTCTACTCACCTTTCTCCGACGTACTCCAGTCGTGGAATTAGCCCAGAATATGCTCGACCCCTTGCCGTGTCGATTTTGCGCATTGACAGCGATAAAGCGGAGAAGATGGCCAGGGCTTTGACGCATAGCTACAGGCACGCGAGTCTGTGCCCTGCCGGGGTTGTGCTTGAGATTTGTAAGTAGAATAATCGAAAAAATGAAGCTCCAGCAAAGTCCGATGCGTGAAGATGCACCGTGGAGAGCTGTGGGTGTGCATTGATGTGCGTGCATGACGAGGCGTCGTATTAGATTTGGGTTCCAAGAGGCGCGATGATCACATCAAGTCTCATAGCTATGCTCTATTGAGAAATCGAGGAGCCGTTTCGTGCATCGAGCTGCGTTTCTGGGAGGGTGTGTAGGATCGAGATGTTTGTAAGTTGATCACAAGGGGTAGCTCCCCATCACCGTTGTTGGAGAGCTTGTACGGCTTCTAGAACGTATGAACGGCACATCCCATGACTTTTACTTGCCCTTTTGGCAATTACGAGAAGAAAGAGCTTCCCTGAAACGTGCTCTTTATTGCTTTATTGCTTCGTGCTGGGCTAGTATGCAGGCATCAGCTGTTGTTGTGCCCTTGAGCTACCTGGATAGCTTCATTAACTTGCATCACACGAAGGATTCAGCAGATCGCCAAGCCCACCTCCACAAAAGTGTCATGCTGTTATTGTGAGATCACCTTCGGAGCGGATTTTCACAGGCATTGGTGTCAATCACCTGTGCGCCATCGGACGTGCCGTGCATCGACAACGACGCAATAGCCCGATGATCCGCAGAGATGCCTCCGTTAGTGAGCAGATTCCACTCGACCTTCTGCACCTTTTGAATACCAAAATCTACCGACTTCCGATTCTGCCATTGGTGCCAATCAAGGGCTGTAGAACTGTGTGTTTACAAAGACAAGATAACATTATAATCATAGATTCGAAGAAATTGCATCGATGGGGCAATGATGTTGTCAACTCCAAATACAGCGAGAACAAGATAGGGTAGTCCACCAACTTACACGCAGAGTGCAAGTTAATAAGATCATGAAACCGTTACAGACACAAAACAAGAAACGATTGGATAACTGTACCTGACATCAACTATGCTGCAGCCTCTTCCTTGGAGCCATACTATCGCTCTTCAGCCCCCCAGCAGCCCCCATTGGTGAGGCAGAGCAGAAACTGATTGGATGCGGAGGATCACCATGATGCTGTCATAAATGCATGCATATGCAGGCACTCGCTGCCTTGGCTATAAAGGGAAATATTTCGGTCACTCTGATGCTTTACGAAGCCGAAAACAGAAGAGTCAAAACAGGGTAAAAGGCGAAAAGGGCAAATGCAGGATCCGTCGCCCCCTCAGAAGCGAAAGGCTTCAGGTCTATACGTGCAAGAAGGCTGTGATCTGCGACATACTAGATTGGCAACTGCGCAGAGAGGAGTGGAGAATATTCAAGAGCTCAAGGATCTGAGAAACAAGCTTTGCATCTACTGTATGCGATGAAAAAAGAGCCATCGTATATTCTCTCGTCTTCACACGGAGTTCCCTGCTATACAGAGTTGGGAAGGTCGTAAACAACTTGGGGAGAGCTAGAGCTGGAGAGCTGCCTGTGCCTTATCAGGGTGCAGAGCCTGCCGGAACAATCAATACCCAGGGGCTCGCGCACACGTGCAGCATTGTAGCCTCGCTTGTGTTGCAGTTGCACCTGAACCTCGCTCCTGCCTACATGTAGGTAACTCTCGCCATATCATACGAGTTGCGGCCTGGGCTTCCAGGCGTCAAGTTCGATTTCTAATTCCTCGCCTGCAAGGCTGCCATCTCTGGTAAAATCATTCTTCATTATCAGACTGAAGTATGCAGTCAATGGCAAGGCGTCGATGCAAACCAATCAGTGTTATCGGACGATTGTCGACTGGTCTCGAAGAAACAACTGTGTCGCCTCCGCCTGTGCATCTCGCTGCTGGGGTGTCGATGCTTGCCCGCAACGCGCCCACAACAGAGACGAACTATGACAAAACAGAACAAAACGCAACAATGACAGCAGAATTACAGCAAAAGCAGAACAAAAGGCACCTTGATATGGTATGTACTCGTCTGCTAACAAGATTAGAAGCAGAGCACTGGCGCCTGAAACCAAACCAACCCCCACCGACACTAGATGGGCCCCGTCACCGTCAACAGACAGGGCCTCGTCTCTTTTTCTAATTTTATTCTTATTTTATTTTTCGTATTTTCCTCGCGTCGCCGTGAATCATCGAAGAGCCTTCTCGCCCTCGCAACCCCCCGAAAACCGGTGCTAGAACGCAATCGCCCGACAGATCGGATTGGTGCGGGCAAACATCATGGCAGGCAAGGATATCCTTGAGCGGGTGGGGAAGACGCCTCGACCTGAAGAACGGGTCGAGACTGTCCAGGGGCCTAGCGTTTGACTCCTTGCTGCCATGCTCCTCCTGCTGCCAGGGGTTCGAGCGCTCTATGCCGCTTTGGACGCCCTCGGCCGGAGCCTGCTCGACTCTTAACACGGGCCACTCTCTTGGCCATGGGTGTCTGTACAGCCACCCAATGCACCCGTGTCACAGGCACAGAGAGAGAGAGAGAGAGAGAGACTCGGAAACCTCACCCCCAGCCCAGCTAGAGCTTCACACCTGGTCCTGGATACCCGCTGGCCTGGCCTGTCTCCTGCTGGTGCATTCCCCCTTCGCAGGCCGGGTGCAAGCGAAGAGGAGACAGGGTGGACATACCATGTTTCTCCACGCTAGCCTGCTGGCAGGGCCCTCGTCCGGAGTCCAATGCCTCTTGGCCTCCAGGCTCCGTCTTGCCGAGAGCGCAGATATACAAGTATACCCTCCTCGCCTGGTTCCAAGCTGTCTTGCTCTCCTCGTTGACTGGACGGGAGAAAAGAACCGCTGAGGATGTTGATTGTGTAGCACGCTTGTCTGAGGCATACGACTTGCACCTCGATCTCACCTGGAGCTGGATGACTGTGTCTTCCCTCTACACACGGTGACCTTTGAAGGACCAAGCCCCCCTACGATTTCCCCCAGAGTGATGAACCACATTGCAGCCTGCATGAACGGGGTCGAACAGAACACAATGTCGAAAACTCTGGCTTCAGCCTTTTCAATCCTTTCCGTAAGCTCATCACTCCCCACGCTGGGTCGGCTTGTATACGAAGCTCAGCACGGCTAACTTGCTTCTGCCCTTCAGTCAGCGCCGCCGGCGGCCCTGCCCGAGACCGAAAGGCCAAGCTCGAAAAGGATGCAGCAGGATGGGCAAGGGAAATATCAGCTCTTCCCCAAGGGGAGGCAGTCGCCTGTCCCGAGCAACAACTCGTCGGTGGATCCTGATACCGCGTTTGCCCTCGCAATGAACAGCAACAAGAATACCGAGAAGCTGGGCACGATCCCGGCACTGAAGATCAAGCTGAACCAACAGCCTATCGCCCGGCGTCGAAAGGCCAACAACATCCCGGACCTGGGCCCCATGACGACGGTCCAAGAAGTCGCCATGGACTCTCGTAAGGCTCTACTACCCAGTGGAACCCCTCCTGCTGCATTGCTAACATGACTGCATAGCGACAATACCGGGTCTCCCAGCGTGGCGAGAGCGTGCTGGCAGTCCCCCCCAAGACGACTCAGCAAGAGACCGAGCCGGCCCATTGAGGCTCGGTAAAGCGACATACACACCTCCCAAGCAGACGGATGTGCAGAGGCGGCCAGTGGGCTCTCAGCCTCCTCGTCTGCCCTCACCAAAGCGGCTGGCACCCCTGGTCATCCCCGAGCCACAGCAGCTTACCTTCTTGCACGATGTTCAGCAACCCTCCCCTCCTCCGATGCTTCTGCGGACCGACAGTGCGCCGCTGCTGGGAAATGGCCCCAGCCAATACTTGACTCCTGTCAGCAGCTCTACTGCCTCGGATGCGAGTCGCCCTGCCAGCTCCGGAAGCGCAATTGCCAACTCAGCCACCACGCTGCCGACCCCTATCTCGGCCTCGACATTGGAACCCAGATCCGCCACCGCGAAGCAGTGGGAGATCCCCTCTCGTACGCCATTGAGCGCTACCCGACCTGAGGAAGGCTCCTCGAGCCACAGGCGTCTTGCCTCGGACTCTCAGGGGGCCCAGGACAGAGGCAGGACGAAGAAGCGAGGCGAGCAGCACAAGAAGAGCAACTCTCACCCGGTCAACCCACATACGGGCAGGGGCGAGAAGAAGCGATCCAAGAGTGCGGAGCAGCGCGCATTCGAAGAGCTTCCTTCCGGCTGCAGACCACTGCAGGCCGTGAGCCAGATGAGCGCCAATGACCTGGGCATTCTTCGCCAACAGGCTCTTGGCCAGGCCGAGAGGTTCGAGGTGCTGCAGGTGGATGATGTTGAACGCCTATCCAAGGAGCTTCGAAAGCTGGACGAACGAGTCGAGTACCTTCGCCGCACCTACAACTCCCTGCGGAACGGCCGCCGCAACTTTCACTCTCGCATCTGCCAATATCTCCGATCACCAATGCGGGGGTCCCGGTTGAGCGCCGACTCAATGCTTCGACAGGAGGAGGCGCTGGCAGAGCTGGACGCCTCGATCGACGGCTGGGTGATTAAGCTGGAGCGGGCCGAGAACAGGCGCACCCGCGTTCGACAGAAGCTGCTCGAACACATTGCTGCAGCCGCAATACTCAACGTCGGTGGAGAGACGGCCTCGCCTTTGCAGTCAGCGGCATTGCCACCATCGACACCGATGCGGCCGGCCTCACCGATGCAGGCCCGAGCTGTGCGGGACATCACCACGCCGCCCCGAAGCCCTGACAGGCCGACGCCCAGCAGCCGCCCCGTGAGCGCTTCACCACCACCGCTGCGCGTTGTGGCCCAGGTCCCCAGCATGATCCTGGAACTCCCCGCTGAAGAGGTTGAGGCGCAAAGCAAGACCGAACTGACAAGGACGTCGACGATGAAGAGCTCGGACGGAGAGAGCATCCGTATCTATGCCGGCGATGAGCTGTTCGCCCTGCTGACGGACGTCGAGGACGAGATCATCCGGATGAACAATGTCACTCCCGAGTCTAGCAGCAGCCCCGAGTCCAACACCGCCCCAGAATTCGGCGCCACTCCTGAGCCTGTCACCTTGCCCGTTCTCGACGGGAACCAGACCGAGTTCCTGCGAATTGGTCAGAAGCAGTCGAGGAGCAACCTGAGGCTCAGCGCCCAACCAGACTCTCCCACCCTTGCCGCGCCGCCGCTGATGCTGAAGAGTACTTTTTACCGCCCGGCCACTCCCAACAACCAGCCGCTTTCGCCACCTGCTCCTGTACCTCCTCTCAAGGACGTGCCGAGGGATGGTGAAGTGTTCCTCACCAGTGCCGTCTTTAAGCCAAAATAAACCCTGCCTCCTTTCTGCCTCTTCCCTCTCCTCTCTCTTCTTTCTATTTCTATTTCCTTTCACTTTCTTTCCTTTTCTCTTCTTACTTTGGATCATTTGGTCAGTTTCTCCGGACCATCTCACTCATTTACAGGCGTTGCATCGCGTCTTCTGTCTTCTTCTCGTCACTCCTTTGCATAGAAGCATCCTGGCCACACAGCCCAGGCCTTTTTGATACCCGGTTACGAACCATTTACTTGTTTCAATTCCGCATTTTGCATCAGCCACTCGTTTACTACATACACGCCATGCCCAGGCATCTGCATCGATGTTTTTTGTTTAATGTCTATTTCTTTCGGGGTTGAAAAACAGCCGTTATGCGACAGTGACTGGCCAGCCGGGCGTGCGCCACAGCTTTTATTACATACATTATGCATCGAAGCACTCGACAGACATTGCCAGTGCTCATCTTTCTGAAATGCTAGCCATTTTCCACAACTTCTGATCGTCTCCTTTGTCCTTTTTCTCTACTTTCTTTTTCTTTCATCGTTGGATGCGGGGACATCCGTGAGTACTTGACGCAGCCTACTAGCGGGGACAACGTTGATTCAGTCTTTGAATAGACGGATCAAGAAGTCCAAGGCACTGAAACAGTCGAGGCATGGACATGGACATGGGAAGCGAAACGGCTAGCGGGCGGAGGCGGCAACTGGAAAAGTTGTATGAATCTGTGTATTTTAGTGCGGAATGTAGGAAAATGTTATGCTCTTGGGAGTTTCGAAGGCGGCTGAATATTCTACTGCTACTATCACCATTAGTCTCAACTGCTGCTACAAGTGATTTGCCTCGTGTAAAACCTCGTCTGTGACAAGGTGCGAGGTAATACCGGTCCATCAAATCAAATCGAAACAAGTTGTAACCCAATCCGGAGGTGATGGAACTCGTGTCATGACTAATACTTCGGGGGACGGGCGGTGGTATCGTGGGCTTTAGTCGGCCGACAAAGGTGCATCATCGGCCGCAGGGGATGGAAGATGGTGGCCGGGTGCTGCGGGTTTTGCCTAGCTGGATCTGTGTCGTTTGTGATTGTGTCACTTTTGCTTTGTTTTTTGTGTCCTTTGTTTCGTTTTGACAGGTGTCGGTGTCTTTGATGGGTGGGATTGTGAGGCATGGTAAGGTTGGCGGGAGGCTGCAGGGACGGGGTGATGGATCGGATGCTTTTGTTATGGTATGCGTAAGGTAGGTAGGTATATTGGTGCTTTTTGTGATTCTGTGGTTGTATATAGATTGGCCTTTGTTACGAGAATGAGGCACTTGAGTGTGATTATGGGCGATGCCGTGTCTAACATCTACTTGCCAAAAAGGCGCTGTGCAGGAGTTCATCGCGCGGCCTACAACTTACAGAGTAATTACAAAGTACATATCCAGGAACAAGGTATTAACGCGAAGCGATTGGACCGGATCATGTCCGATAAGCAACCAAGACCAACGTCGCGATTTAGAACCGGGGAAGCAAGGGGGACAGGAAACCTGCCTTGCCTGCAGAGCATCTATTGAGCCAGGGGAGCGCTGCATTCTCGTCTGTTCTTTAAGCGAGTTTGTGATTTGAAGCAGGAAAAAAAATGATCAGAATGATGGGTTAAAAAGCGACGGAAAGCCCATGCAAGTTTGAGTGTGGGTCTTGGATTGGACGGAGATGTGATTTTTTTTTGGAGGCTTCTTTCTGGGCTTGGCTCTTGCTGAGTGGGTTTTGAAACGAGATGGGATCGAGACTTGGGTTTTCTTGCTTCTGATTCTGTTTTCTTATCTTGATGAATGTTTGGTGGTGACGAGTTGAGTGAGTGAGTGGGTGAGTGAGTGGCTTGGTGATAACTAGTATACGGAAAAGTGCGGAGGGTTCAAGGGGGGGGCAGAGGTTCGTTTCGTTTCGTGTTAGAGGTGGCTGGTTTTGGCGTGGTGACGGTGACGGTGACGGTGACGGTAAAGGTGATTGAATTACCGTAGGTAGAGGGTGGTTGATGTTCAAGTGACGGCTCTTGCATGCGTTTCTTCTAAGCTGGGGGGGAAGCTTTCAATTGCATGCATGCATGCAGGGACTGGATGATTGCAGCTATAGCTTTTGCAGCGCGGGGGCTGAGGAGAGGGATGCTAGTATTGGAAGAGTAATAGTTTGGTTAATTGGCGGCGAGGCGAGTTGTTGAAGGATGCATGGATGAGTTGCTAGATGCTGGTATAGCTTAGGCGGAGATGAATGGAAAAAGGAAATATTGATAGACGGAAAAGGAAGCAAAGAAAAAAAAAAAAAAAAAAAAAAAAAAGGTGGCGGTTTCAACGGCCTGCCGGGGCGGGAGGATCTGATGCCGGAAGCGGCCATGAGCTCCGTGGGCTAAAGCGGAAGCGAACATCATCTAGAGAGAGGCGGGCAGGGCTAGGCTGGTTGTTGACTAGATTGTGGGTTTGGGTACATGTATGCATAAACGGTGGGAGAGTGGGAGAGTGGGCAGTTGATGGGTATGGGCATGAGTATGATATGGGGAGAGGAGACTTACTTGGTGTTGCTGGACGGAGAGAGGGTTGTTGGATGGCTTCTGTCATGGGTGATGGGTGTGAGTGGTTGACAGTTTGTGTCACGGAAATCTTGCAAGAATGAGCGAGACAGCATTTTGGTGTAGTCCATGTCCTTGTAGCAGTTATCAAGTGCTAGACCAAGGAAAGCTGGGGAAACCATTAGACTACATTGGATGCTTAACCAAACGAACAAGGGGGGCCCGAGACTCGCAAACCCGGATCCCAGGACACGCGAACGAGAAATTTGACACTCGGCGACGGAGGACTGTTACGGTCTTCCCCTGCTAGCACCATCACGTACATGTGGCTCGGAACACTAAACGATATATCCCCTTGGACCAACTGATATACTGGGTAAGTACAGTAGTGACCCTTCGGATCACTTCGCAAGTGGCAAGGTGGACGAGAGCCGGGGGGCAGAGTCATGATCCCTGGTCTTGGGGGGGTAGTCGATGAGGATATGCAGTTGATGCCTTCATTTCGATCGTCACTTTACAGTGTTATGCTTGTATGACTTATCAGCTTGCTTGATATTGGATATGCAGAGTATAGGGGAAACTTATAAAAACAAGTAGACAAACGGGGAAAAAAAATAGTAGATAGAGACGCATAATATAATCATTCAGCATTGCCGATCCACGGACATGAGGGCCCAAACGATCCACAACTTCTCTCTCCCCCTTTGGCCCCCTCTCCGAAAGCCGATTCTTTTCAATGTAGGAAGTGCCAAGCACTAATCCGTCCCACGTTCAACGCCGGTTTGCCAAGGTCCTCGTTCGAGTTTGACTACAGTCGGGGAGGCTCGCGTTGCATTCCGAGTCCCGAAGGTGGCACGCACCCCCTCTGTACGGAGTAGCTGCAAGGGAAGGGGAAAGGAAAAGAAAAAAAAGATGGAGAGAATTGAGAGATGGGAGATGGGAGATGGGAGATGGCGTGAGTGGTGGATGAAGGGTGGACGGAGTGTGGTTTCGGCTGTCTTAGCAGCTACTGATAGTACAGCTCCCTGGACACGAGAGGAAAGTGTTTAGAAAAGGAAAAGCAAGAGAACACATTTATCATCATTAACAAAGAAAGCGTCTATTCACCCATCCAATCATGAATTAAAGGCAACGAGGTATCATATTCTCTTCCCGCCCCGTGTCATAGCACAATATCAAAAGAAGAAAAAGCGCCGGTTTCCCTTCCCGGTCACTCGTAGCAGAGCCTTCGTATGCCGCGTTATACATGTAAGCGTCCCATCTGCCCCGGTACCGTGGACAATTCCCGGTCAAGGCAGTAATACCTAATACCCAGTAATCAACAATGCTCGGGTCGTCAAAACCCCCGAACCTCGTACTAGACCATGCGCGCGTTATCATCACTGTTATCGATCCTGGACATCATCAGTGCGTAAGAATCCTCACTGCCTGCAGTATCAGGCCAAATATCAGCCCCCGGGCAATCTCCTCGATCTGCAAGCAGTCAAACACCCGCCCCAGGGCTTCCCCGGTGGCAGACTGTCCCATGACGCCCATCAGCGCCGCCGGCACGCCGCTCTGGATGAGCAGCTTGCGCGCCTTGACGGCCAGCTGCTTCTTCTCCTCCTCCGTCGGCTCCGCGGGCCACAACGCCTGCTCCTGCTCCGTGGGCATGGTATTCTCCCGCACCTTGCGCAGGAGGGTCGCGATGCCCGCGTCCGACGTGTTGGCGTCAATCACGGACGACTGGATGAGGTTCTGCACCGTCAGGAGCGAGGGGTTGCCGGGGCGCAACAGGAACGACTTGGCTGCCGCGAGGAGCGTGCGCCGGATGTTCCAGGCCGACGAGAGCGTGTACATCTCGTTGATGACGGCAAAGATGAGCTCGACGGCCACCCGGGTTTCCGCCTCGCTTAGCTGCGTGTACTGGCGCGCGGGCTTGGCCTGGGCCTGGGCCTGGGCCTTCTTGCCGGATAACGCCGGTGCGGAGGCCGATCCGTTGAGGGCCTGCGAGCTGTTGTTGCGGCTGGGGTCCTCCATGATGCCGCCGTCCTTCCTGCGCGACTTCGGCTCAAACTCGTGCGATTCGTAATCGTCGCTAATCTCGTCTGGGGGCGGCGGGAGCTTGGTGAAGTCGAGGCTGATCGAGGATGGCGACCGAAGCGCGGCCAAGCTGGACGTTCTGCTATGCTCCATGCTGGGCCGAGCGCTTACCGACGTGGAGATGGAGTCGAGCCGGCCTCTCTGGCCCAGGCGCAGGTCCGTCTCGCTGCTGTTGGGGGAGGTGAAGCTGAGCATCCGCTCCATGGGCGCAACCCTGCCCGGCTGAGTCGCAATCACCGACGACCTCTGGCTATCGAGGCTGGCGCGCTCCGACCTCGCGGGCGAGCGTGCAATGCTTTCTACCCGGTTTGCCGAGTTGGATGAGATGGACAGCCGGTTCGCACTCGGGCCACCAACGTCGACAGACTGGGAAGTCGACTTGCGGCTCAGGCCCGCCAGGTTGCCAAAGACGCCGCTAACGCCTCCGACGAGGCTCTTGCCGCCTTCCATGGCTCCCTTGGGGCCGATGGACAGCACCTCGAGCATGTTCTTGCCCATTGTTTCCCAGCCAAAGGACTTGGAGTTGCCGTGCGTGTGGCCCTGGGACTTTTCGAGGAATCGCTTCATGCCCTCGCTCTCTGCCAGCGCCTGATACCAACAGGCATCCCGCAGATACCTCTCCAGTTCGCCGCGGAGAGACTCCCTGGTGTGAATCTTCCAGCTGGGCAACTCCTTGTGCAGTTCCATAAACGCCGTGGCCCCCGACACTGCCGCGATTCGCCTCAGGATCTCATGAAGAGTCTCAAAGTCGGAGTATCGCCTTACGATCATCCAACCGGGGTAGTGAGAGGACGATGGCTCGACCTGGATCAGGTAGTCTGTGTTCGGCTTGCTCTTGATCTTGCCATTGTCCCCTGAGCCGTCGTCGTGTAGTGTGAAAGAGGCGTTGTGTAGAGTAAGAGGCTCCTTTCGCGGCGCCTCCTCATCGCTTTCGTGCTGATGCTGGCCTGGAGGGACGATTTGGTCAAAGCTTGTAAAGGTCTGGTCCTTGTTCTCCTTTGGAGATGATGCTTGGCTGGCAGAATCTGTCGACCGTGGCGTGTGAGGAGTGTAAATCGTGTCGCTTTTGCTCGACACGCCATCCACCGACGCTCCACGAGGCGAGTACCGGTTGGAAGTCGGTGACAGTGCTTCTGCGGTAGTTCCGCTCTTTTGGGCTTCCCCATCTCCACTCGTCATCAGGTCCATGCTCTGCTTTGAGCGCTCAGACGCCTCCGTCAACGTCGATGCTCGTTTCCGTCGCTCGTCATCCTCGGCGATCATGGCGTTCATTCGTTTCATTTCCACCATGGCCTCTTCCAGTTCCTCGTCAGCCTTACTCAGCTTCTTCTTGTGGGCAGACTCTTTCCGTCGAGCCTGGCCTTGGTCGTTGCTACCGCGTCGAGGCTTTGCGATGCCGACATTGCCAACATTGCCATCCAAGTCGGCAAAGACATTGTTGGCAACGTCGCGGCCGGTCTGCATGCCGACGTCAATTGCCTGATTCAAGTTGGGCTCTCCCGCCTCCAAAAGGTATACGATCCAGCCGTTGATCCACTCGGCTCTGCTGCATTGCTGCAGCGTCTGCTCGAGCACCGAGTTTGCCAGAATCTCTCGCAAGAAGATGCGTGCAGGATCGCAGTTGTAGGCGCTCTTGTCGAGGAATGCGAGCAAGTCTTCAGACACCATCTTGAATTTCGTCGCCTGCTGTCTCTTGTTGAGAAGATTGGCGAGGCGCGAGTCGGGGTTCTCTGCCAGGTAGTTGTATATAGTATCGGCGGCGCCCATGTTCGTGTCGGGTGGTAGTTCGGAAAAGGCGGTGGCGAGTTCTGAGAGAAAGACGATGATCATGGAGGTCGAGTTGGTCAGGAGGTCGAGGAAGGCGTCGGCCGGCCGCTTGCGACACATTCGATTCGATATCGCCAGCAGATAGGAGGTGATGGTCTTGCGACAAGAAAGAGGAAAGGCGTGGTCGGAAGGCACAAGAGGAGTGTACCACCAGTTGATGTAGTTCTGGACAATTGAGTCGACAAGGCCGCTCAGCGCGTCTCTCGTCTCCGGACGAAAGTCGTCGAAGCCTCGCATGCGATTCGAAGGGTCGTCGTCGTCGTCGTCGTCCTGCTTCTCCAGGGCTCTGGCGGCTGTCAAGTCTGCCCAGACCCTGTCCAGCACCCGCGGGCCATCCTCACCGCGAATCGTCTTTGCCAACTCGGGATTCTTCGACTCCCAGATGATGAAGGAGACGACGCCGCCGAATGCCCCTATCAGCACGAGACCAAGCCGCCCCAGGACAGCGTATGTTACCGCCGAGATTCCGACGCCGAGTCCTGCGAGAGTTGCTGGCGTTGCGGTCGCGAAGAACTGTATCGTTTGGGAGACGAGGCTGGACTCTGGTGACGATTGCGCTGCCCTTGATTCCCCGGCCCCTAATGACTTGAAGTCGCATTCGGGGCTCTTGGGGGCATGATGACCACTCGTCTTACTGCTGGCGTAATCCTCGGGCGCGTCGTCGTTTCCGCCTGGTCCGGCGCGACTGGGTGGTTCAACCGAGGCCAGCTCGGAGTCGTCGCGACGCTGCGCAAGATCGGGTGCGATTGAGCTCATTGGGGTTGGGTAGAGCAGCGCAGAGCTTGTTGGTAGCTTGACGCCAACAGCCGATTTCTCTACACTATCAGCGTCTCGTGAGGCCGCAGGGAGGGGGAACCATGTCAAGCAGAGCCCAATGCCGCTGTTAAGGGAGGGATCAAGATGAAGACGGAGAGGCCGGAATGCTGGAGAGACAAATGCAGGGCGCAGCGACTGTCCGCTGTGGAAAGAAGGGGGTCGAGACGGTATCAATGGATCGCGAGAGTTGGGATGGGATTGGAATGGACTGATCGTGGGCTGCCCTGGACATGCAATTACTGGGACCCTCTGGTGAGGCTGCCTCCCGCAATTCTCCTTTCTAGGGGCGAAATGCGGGTCAGCGGTGCAGTTGCAGCGGCCTCGAGCCTCTATATTTGGAGCTGCGGCCTCCACTGCTGCACCTGGGCTGCCCTTGGCGCCGATTTTCAAAACACGGATGCAGAAGACGATGGAAAACGGTTGATTTCGTTCCAATTCTTTCGCCTTGGTATTCTGAATGCAGTGAATTGTCTACCGAAATATTGCACCATCATTAACCCTGCTATATGTGAAGCATTCTCACTCCATCAATTGTCCTCCCCCCAGCTTCCATGCATGAAACAATCAATGCAAGTGAGCTGGCGTGACCATCAGACAGATCCCCCCGCCTGAAGCTCTGGTAAAACCACTTAAGCGGCCCTGACGCGTCTAGCAGCCCACTTTCGAAGCTCCACGCGCCGCATCAAGCATCTCTTGATCGCAAACGCAAAACATCCCGAGTGTTTCTCATTATTGCGATTTATTCGTATCTCTTTCCCTCAAAAAGAAACGCCAACGTCTGTTTACTCCACCGAGAGACGATATGCCTCCCTCCACCAAGAAGCGACGAGCGGGCGACGACAGCGACGACGACGTCCCCCGCTCCTCGGTCGCAAAGAAGAACAAGAGCGCCGCTGCTGCCAGTGCGCCGGATGGCAAAGACGACGAGGGCAATCCGTACTGGGAGGTGCGCTTTCGCCGCTGATGAAACAGGCCTTGCGCGCTTCGCTTACTGACGGCTCTGCGCAGTTGTCCAACAAGCGACGCGTGGGAGTCTCCCAGTTCAAGAAGATGTGCCTCGTCAACATTCGCGAGTACTACGAGAAGGATGGAAAGATGCTCCCCGGGAAGAAGGTATGGTTGCGCGCACGCATTCTGGCCAAATGGTGGACGTGATGGACCGAGATGCTCTGGACTCGATACTAATAGGTGCTTGCGCAAAAGGGCATCTCCCTCTCTGTCGAGCAATACCTGGCGCTGATAAAAGCAGCTCCCGGTATCAACGCGGCGTTGCGAGCGATGGGTCAGGACGTGGACGACCCCGACGAGATGGACATTGAAGAGCCCAGCGTTCCCAAGGCCCCCAAGAAATCCAAGTCGGACAAGTCCAACATCGAAGCGACCAGCGATGAAGATGAAGAAGACGACTAGGCGACGCCTCCTTATGGAGCTTGATGCACTTGGCCGTCGAAGGCTGTTTGTTTTTCTTTTTCAAGGTTGGAGTTGGGAGGTTCTACTATGTGTCTTATGATACAGCAGGCTGGTGCCTAGCTGGACACGATGACGCCCATGATTTCGGGTTTGCGGCTGCCACCATGGTTGGAATGGCTGAACGGTTTGATTTGACCGATGATTTGATGTGATTTATTACGATACGATACCTCTGGTCAGAAAAGTTTCGGTATTGGCAAGGGATGCATGGATCTTGCCCTTTCTTTCGTACGTTAGGCAATGAATGGTGTCTACTCGACCACCAACGGTACAACACTAGAATTGCCTGATGTCTCTCCATCACGACTGCCTTGGATCCAGCGATTGGCCAACGTCTTGCTTTAGCAGAAGCCCTCGGGGCCTCTGTGAGATCCCGTGTGACGCACCTCGGCTTAGGGGCGCTTGAATAGACTTGCGCCCCCAAGAGAGGTTGAGGGGTGTCGCCAAGGCAGCTTGAACATGGAGATCCAGGGTCTCAGCCTTGACTAAAGTAGCGCTGAAGCCCCCTATGATTGGGCGCACGGGGGCGTCACCGACTCCTTCACTGTGATGCTCCCTAATGACTTGCTTGTCATCTGTCGATCCCCATCCTGACTGTTCCGATGCTCTTTTCTCAGCCCCTTCTTTCTCTGCACACCGTCAGGTCTGCTGTCTATTCTTCGCCTTGCCATAACGGAAGGACACGTGCCTCATCAGACGGAGCTTGATGCCATCACGGCGTCGCTTTGCCGCCGTTTGCAGACTCCGCCTTTCTTGATACATTCATCTCATCCCATCCCATCCCTTGCGTTGGCTTACCTAACCGGACGTCAGAACAGCAACTTGATTCCACATCAGCCACCATTTTGGGCAACTGTTATCTCAGCCGACTTCCGACGACGTGCCATCACCTCCTCCTTCTTTCCTTCTTGACCTCATGGACGACCTCATACTATACAGCTGTATCTTGTTTTAATGGTTTAACCTCATTTCATCCTTTTGGCGGTCCTTCACCTCGGTTGCGCCGGCGCGACTGTTGCTTCTCACCATGCATGTCATCTCGTGGCTGGCTGGACTCGGGCGCACCGAGTCGGCGGACGACTATGCCGGAGTCCTGGTTTCTCTGGAAGAAGCCCATCTTCACAGCCACTCGGCGCGGGTTGGGAGGGTCGAATTTGAAGCGCAGGACGACAGCGCAGAGGATGACGATGACGAAGTGAACTCGGCAAAGGACGACCAGGGCGAGGGCATGTTGCTGATGAATGCCGCCGAGTACACCATTGAGGGGCTGAGGGCGGAGATGAGGCAAGGCAAAAGAGGGAAATGGACGGACTATGAAAGTGAGTGGTTGCGAAAGAAGCTCCGGAGATGATGGAAATGAACTGCGACTGAGCCTCAACAACAGTTAAATCAAAGCTCATCAACAAGGCGATCCAAGACATTGGCATGGGGCGGTACAACTGGCAGCTCTTTATACTGTGTGGTTTTGGGTGGTTTGCTGACAAGTAAGGAAGAGCCCATCTCCTCAGCTCTGTTTGGCTCGAATGATTGACTAACATGCCATACAGTCTATGGTTACAAGTGCGCTGGATAACTCGTTGATGAATCCTCTTGGATCGTGCTAACATGCAGCATAGGGCGTCTCACTGACCTTGCCATCCTTATCAGCCGAGTTTGACATACCGGAAAAGACTGTGAGGTATACCACAAGCTCTTGCTTTATCGGCCTCTCCCTGGGCAGCTTCCTCTGGGGTATTGGATCCGATCTCGTTGGCCGCCGAATCGCATTCAACATGACGCTACTGATCACGAGCATCTTTGGCATCTTGGCTGCGTACGGCCAAAGCTGGGGGGCCGTATGCTTCCTGTACGGCGCATTCGGCTTCGGCGTTGGCGGAAATCTGCCAGTCGATGGCGCCTTGTTCCTGGAGTTTCTGCCAGACGCCTCAAGTTCGCTCCTGACGCTGCTGTCGGTGTGGTGGCCGATCGGACAGCTGGTGTCTTCTCTCGTGGCGTGGTTCTTCATCGCCCAGTGGCCCGTCGACATTGGCTGGCGATATTTTATTCTGACCATCGGCATCATCACCTTTGTCATGTTCTGCATCCGCTTCTTCCTCTTCCACATGTTCGAGTCGCCCAAGTTCCTCCTGAACCAAGGCCGCCAGCACGAGGCCGTTGCTGTCGTTCACGGTATCGCCTCTCGGAACGGCGCCAAGACGTGGCTCACCTCGGAAATTCTCGACCTGGTCGCGGCGGAGGATCCGGAGCAGTCCAGTCGTGTTGCTCGTCGGTATTCCGTGTCCTCGGCACCGCGGTCCAATATTCTGAAAGAGAAACTTGGCGCTTTCTCGGCCGATCGACTGCGGCCGCTGTTCCAAACCAAGACTTTGGCTGTTGCAACCTCCCTGGTGTGGTTTTGCTGGGCAACAATAGGAATGGGGTATCCGCTGTTCAACGCCTTCCTGCCCCAGTACCTCTCTCATCACGACTCCGATGCGGGTAGTGAGGCAATGCAGTCCGAGACCTCGGCGATATCCGGCGTCACATACCGCAACTATGCCATCACGTCCATCATGGGCGTCCCCGGCAGTCTCCTTGCCGCTTACCTCGTCGACCACCCATCTCCCTTCCTCGGCCGTCGCGGAACACTAGCCAGCTCCACCGTCGTCTCGGCAATCTTCCTCTTCATCTTCGCAGTGTACGGCACCACGCCCACCGCCCAACTCATCTTTTCCTGCATCGAGGCTTTTGCCCAGAACATCATGTACGGCGTCTTGTATGCCTTCACGCCGGAGATCTTCCCTGCCCCCGTTAGAGGCGCGGGCACAGGAGTGGCGAGCTTCCTTAATCGACTCACGGGCCTGATGGCGCCGATCCTGGCGGCGAATATTCCTGGAGACGGGTCGACTACGCCCATATACATGTCTGCGATCTTGATCTTGGCGGCGTTTGTGGCCATGTGTCTGATTCCGATTGAAACTCGGGGTGCGCAACGGCTGTAGGCATCTTGCTTTATTAGAAGGCTGGACATCACTGGTACAATCAAGTGTGGGAAAATTGATTTGTACACGTATTTCTTCGTTTCTACATGGGTCATCATAGCTCCTTTCGATAGTGGTTGGACATTGGAGATCGGCTCGAGTTCGATATGATAGAGCCAGCGACCAGGCACGGTCCGTTTGGCATTGTCTCACAATAGACTTCATTTATGCTACGCTAGGCATGCAAACCGTTTCCCAATATCTATCGCCGTCTATCTATCTATTGCCCTTGGCGCCAGCGGGAACGTCAACTCGCCGCTTTCTCAGCGAAGTGCCCAAGGCATCGCGCACCATCGGATCCGCCCGAATCGTGTTCTGGATCAACCACTCTCTCATCTTCCCTTGCAAATTGGCCGTGGCCTCTGCATCTCCCTTGAAGGGCGCCATTTCCATGTCCATCAGGCGGGTCGAGTCGGCGTCGAACTGGCCGGTAATAGTCTCCAGGCGGTTCAAGCCCTGAATAAGCAGCTCGTTCTCGTCATCAGCAGACCGTCTCGAGGGAGACGCGTCCATCTTCAACAGCGGGCCGATTTGTGACAAGGCAATGTATATCGTAATCGTGAGTTTCCGCGCAAGCGAAATGAGTTGAAACGGCAGATACGGCGGGTGGGAAGCCGTAGCCGCGAAGACGAAGTTGAGGCCCTCCAACAAGATCGGGAACCTCGGCCGGGTGACGGCCTGGATCTCAAAGACGCAGAGGCTCAGCAGGATCAGCCAGCGGTAGAACTTGCCAAAGTCCATGTAGCCCAGCAGGCCGAGGACGTAGATGGAGCCGGCGGCGACGGCGTAGTGCGGCAGGATGCCCGAGAAGACGCCGCGGGAGACGTAGTCCTTGACGGTGACGCACTTTTGCCAGGCGACCGTCTCGGGCCCGAAGCGCTCGTAGGCGAAGCGCTTGGCGGCGTCCTGCAGGGTGTCGCTGGCGGCTTTGAGGTGGATGAAGTAGGCGGCCGAGTCGGAGGAGGAGGCGGCGCCGGCCTTGTCGGGGTGGTGCAGGGCGGCGAGGCGGCGGAAGCGGGACTTGATGTCGCGGTCGGAGGCGGAGAAGGGGACGCCCAGATCTGTGTAGAAGGAGCCCTGGCGGCGGAGGTCGTAGTCGGCCTCGTAGATTGTGTAGGCGAGGTAGGCTGCTATGACGAGGATGTGGATGTTGCGGCGGTGGTGGTTGAAGCGCGGGCTGCCGGGCTGCGGGCGGGGGTCGCCGGCGCGGATGGTGAGGCCATAGTAGATGGTCTGGATCCAGGACGTTGCGATCTGTAAGAGGTGAAGCGACGGGGGTTAGTTGGTTTACCTTGACTTGATCTCGTGGCCTGGATATGGAGGAGTCGCAGTTGTGTTTCTGCAGGAACTGAGTGGATGGTGGAACGCTTACATTGGGGAGGAAGGACCACCCTATGATGGAGAGGAATTGCGACATGATATGGCGTGAAGCATCGTGCTCTTGTGATGCTGGGGTGAAGTGAAGGTTGGCAACAATTTGTTTGGTGTTGAGGACAAGCTGGCCGGCGGCTCTTATCGATAAATCAAGTCTGATGTAATCTCTGCAGGGGGTCTCGTGAGCCTCGGCTGCTTCTTTGTTTGGTAACACAAAGCGAATGCCCCTCAAGACATGAGCTCAAGAAGGGAAATTCTTTGGAATGGGTCGATTGTGAGTCTGTCTTTTTAAATTGAGATATTCTTGTTGAAATTTGTGGCAGAGAGCAACATGCACGTGAGAGGTTTGGCAGATTCTTTCGCTGAAACTTGATGCGCTGAACAACACCACGGCGCTTAAGCCAACTTGCATACTACGTGATGAGGTAGCTCTATTGAGACAATATGTATACAATAAACGCTACATTGGACTAACATACGATCGTAAAGCACTTCAAGTTGCGAGTGAGTCTACAGTCCGGCCAAAGACATCACAGAAAACAAGTACGAAGTACGCAATTTCGCATGTGGTGTTTGATGCTCAGCAAACGCCTGGACATCACGTTTCTTCGTGGATACAGGATACTGACCGGCTGACAAATGAACGCGTATCAACTGTTCTGGGATTCGCGGGCCGAACTGATATGTTGGTAGAAAGCCAAGCGTATGTACATTGTCTCTATATGAATAGGGTGACTATAGACGAGTCGCATCGTGAATGTGAGCCGTGCAACAGATCTAGCACTCAACTAGAGTGATGACGTGAATGCCCCATATGATTTACCATGAAAAGATGTCACATGTCCAAACTCTCAGAAGATGTCGGTCTGGGCACCAGCCGTGAAACCCATACGAGAAGTGTAAGTGGGCACCTGCTGACCACTCTTCCACTGGACATTGTTTCCCTCGGCCTGGAAAGCAGCAATCATCTGCTTGGGTCCCCTGACGGTGGGACCGGGAAGCAGAGAGGGAGTCTTGGGTTGCTGGCCGCCGTTGGGGTTGATGATCTTGCACTTGTGGGGGGCCATGTACATGTTCTGCTGGCCGTAGCCATCAGGGGTCCAACCGAATGGAGTTGTTAGCGACTCCGTTGTTATACCATGGAGATATCTTTAGACTTACACAGTAGCACAGAGGCACTCGTTGCAGGCCTTCAGGTTGGGAATGTTGTAAGTCACCAACCTCTCAAAGGGAGTCTGAGGAGCCGTAGTGAAAACGACAAAATATTCCATCTTGACATCGTAAATGTTGGACTTGTATGCTAACTTAACGCTCACTCTACGGGACATGTGTTTTCTTTCAAAAACAGTTCAAGATTGCTATTCAAGCAATCCCTTCCCGCAGCGGGCTGTCGGACAAGGCCTCCTTTGTTTCCATAGTCTCATTGTATGCAATTCTTTTCAGAGAATATTCCATCATGTCTTGTACGATCCATTAGTCGTTCTTTCTCAAAACCCGTGTATGAAAGGTAAACACATCCATCGCAAATTGATGATATTAGGGTGTCTTTTGCTGAAAGTGAAGAAAAGATACATATACGTGAGGCTGCTGCAAAAGTCTCAACTATGAGAGCGTATAAGTTCATGAAGAAAGAGGTTTCTGCGCCAACAGACTCAGCGGAGTGCAGCGATATGCTCCTCCGTTCTTCACAGCATTGAGTGCCCTAGCCAGCATGTTATCGGCCTCCTCACGAGGAGGCAAGAAAGGAAGACCGACTCTGTATGCAGCGTCCAAAAACCCATTGTGAACCATAAGAAATGTCTTGGTGGCAATCGGAACACAGGGTTGCGACCAGGATTTCATCTTGAACTGCAGCACATCGAGGCCGGCATTCTTTGCATGGGTGGGGAGGTCTGCGAGCCACCTAAACATTCTTCATGAGTCGCTTTCTTTTGATCAGGATGCGCAAGATGTGGCTTACGAGAGTTCGATGCCGAGTGCTTTGTGAATTCGGGCAAAGTATGAGTACAGGGCCTCGACCTCGGCGCCTCTAATGACCATGTGTCGTGGGCTGGAATTGACATCTTCCCATTGCAGGTAGCCGCCGGGCTCTTTTTAACCGTGAATTAGAATATGCCGGCAGAAGAGTGAAGAAACCACACCACACTTCCAGAAGGATGTACATACTCAGCAATTGGGTTGCGTGTCGAATCAAGGCAGACGGGTCTCCGTCCTGAACGATGGCGCACCAAAGTCGCATGTGGACAATGTCGTATTTGCCGCGGTGCTTTTCAGGGACTTCCGCGAAAGCATCCATGATGCTTAACTTCATGTTGGTCGGTAGGCTGGACTGGTGGGGAAACTGTTCGTCTGAGATGTCGAAGCCGTGCAGTTGAACGGTTGAAGGAACCTGGGAGGCTACATCGAGCAGCCAGATACTGTCACATCATCCAGTCAGAAGAGCAGAAGATTCGCCATCTCTCAATAACTGAACTAACCCCGTTCCTGTGCCCATCTCTGCAATCTTGGTGTCCGGTCCGATAGGGATTCGAGGATCAATGGTGTAGCCGTTTTGGAGTCGGAACAAGAAGTGTTGGGCATCGAGTCTGTTTCCACGTTAGACAATCGATGCTTGTACTTTTCCGGTAGTGGCGGAAGGGGTAAAGAGTGCTATTTACCTCATACTCTCGACCAAGTTCCTACCAAGGATGTAGTTTTCGCCGTGGCCGATGCTACCCATGGTGTTGGAAGACTTTGCTCAAAGTCAAGATGTAGAAGGCTAAAGAGGTGTATAGATGGTGTCACAGCAAATCAGACCAAGATATACTTCATCTCTCGTGTCTCCCAGAAGTATAGGGAACAGCCGTTCATATAAACTCCTTGTCGCACGTCCTAGTTCCAAGACTAGTTGGAGAAGCAACGCAAGGGTCACGCTTCTCGACCACATCTTGATCCAGCCAGATGGTCAACTGGGAGGATCGAAAGTGGCGATTGACCGCGTGCCTGGCGGAGGCAAGCTGAGTAGTTCATAGGTCCTGATCATATCAATCATTGAGACACTTTGTTTGGAGCCAGGCCTTGTTTGCGGAGAGTGGAGTTCTCTTACACCGTTGACCGTTGTCATTCATACAATTCGCCTCGGTTGACAATAGTTAGTCCTGAACGACAGCAGCTACTAATCCGGAAACTCAATAGCTTAGCTTCCAAGACAATAGGCGGAGAAGCAGGGATGGATGATGGCAAATTGGAAACGTCCAATGGAAGAATAGCCGCCGAGGGAGTGGTTGAATGACGGGTTGACACGGCACGGTAGTGTGGTGGCGGCATTGACAGCAGCTGAGCAACATTGTTCACAAGTCCATCGGGACATTACTGTCTGAGACATTCGATGGCAAGAACAAGAATTGCTGAGATCTGTAAGACCAAGGTTGAGATTGACAGGATCCGTAACCGCAGCTATTCGGGCATTGGCTGTATGCGGCCTTATGAATTTGTCCATGAAATTGATGGGTTGAACGCGAGTGATTGTGTCACCGAAAGTCTAAGTAGGGAGAAAAACAAGGTATTTACGTCAACGAGAGTCAGCTGGGGATGGTTGTGAAACCACATATACTCTCCTCGACAGGTGACTGGCCTGGGGCGATATTTCCTTTTCTTCCATCTGAGCTTATTCGGGAAGTTGTGTCACGACCCAGCTGAGGTGGTGAACTGCATTGATTGATCGTACTGATGAGTAACAGGCGACTGATTTTGATTATCATGCAAGTAGGCCAGTGACGGCTATTGCAGTAGTTGGCCTGTGCCGGAGGGGCTTTTTGCTTGGTGGTGGAAGTTATCAGCGGAGCGCCGGGTTGAGCCACGATAAGGCTGAGTATCATAGACTCGGTGAAGTGTTGCGGCTGTTCGTATGACCAGGCTCTTTGCGTGACTTGAAGAAGGTGGTATGTACTCTTGACGATACTGGGAACATAAACTTCCAGCAGAGGATATTCGAATGATCCTGAGCATGTCCGAGATCCGCTCAGCTGGGGTGACAATGATGGTCGAAAAGAAAATGAGACAATACGTGTATGCGTGTGACATTCGACATACTGAGCATGCAAAGGTACCTAGCAGAGGGAAGACCAATAGTATCCATGGTTCATGATACCAAGTTAATCGGTGTATCCCGAAGCCGCCTGGTTCGAGGTTGAAGGGCTCATGGTGTCACTCACCTAAACGTTATACAAGTCTCTTCCCGAAAATATACACTACTTTCGAAGGAAACAAATTTATAAATAAGTATATAGACTCTATAATCCATCTGATAAGAAGTAAAACTCTCCACCCCTTCCGACTCTGAGTATCACTCTACCATAGCTGGCAAATCAAACATCATCCAAATCACACCTTGACGTGGATGTAGTTGAAGCTGCTCTTGGCCACCGTGCGAGTGCCGTATCCCTCAGGATGAGCCCAGTTATACTCCTCAATCGTAACCTTGTCACCATCAACCTTGGACACCCAAGCAACATGTCCCGCCCTGCCGGCGTTGGACTGGGCAATGCATCCCGGCACGGGCTTGTTGTTGACCACGACGCCGGTCCGGCGCGCGGCCTCATCCCAGGTGTTCGCGTTGCCCCAGTTGGTGCCCTTGTACTGGTTGGTGAACTTGATGCCCAGGCGCTCGTTGATGCGCCAGGCGACGAAGCTGGTGCACTGGCACTTGAAGTACGCCCACTTGTCGACGGGGCCGCACTGGTTCTTGTACGGGTAGTCGTTGGTCATGGGGCCGGGGATCTTGGAGCCGCCGCTCGGGGGCTTGGGGGCTGCGTCGCACTTCTTGGTCACGTAGCTGCTGGAGCCGGTCTTGACGTAGTAGTCGGCGACGTAGCAGCCGTCCGAGGTCTTGTCCCAGATGGAGTTGCCGTTGACGCTGGTGCCCGAGGTCTGGCAGGTCACGGAGACGTCTTGGCTCTTCTTGTACGTCTTTTTGATGGAGAAGCTGGTGCCTGGGCCGGAGCGGCAGTTGACGGTTTCGCCTGTGATGGGGTAGGCGTTGACGGAGAGGGAGGCCAAGGCCAGTGCGATGATGGCGGTGAACTTCATGTTGATGAGGTTTGTAGGTTGATGGCCCGGTAGAGCAGAGTAGCCTTGATAGCTGTAGGTGCTTGAAGGGTGAATGTTATCGAAGGTGATGACTTGATGTCAAGGGGAGGATATGATTGTCTTTTATAATTCTTTCTTTCGGCCTGAGAGCTCTCCTTCTCGCCTCATTGGGTGCCTAATCTGAGGAAGCTGTGCGAGGGTAATCGAGTCTTGAGATGTCTAAGATTCTATTTCCGGACATGTAAGTACTGGATTGCGTTGATGCCCACGAAGTCATGATCCTTCTCCAGGAACGCAAAAATGCTTACAGGAGTAAGCTGCCAAATGGGATCAAGGCGGTCTTTGCGGCTGAAGACCATTTTCGTCGAGGATCCTACAACCCCGGACCTCATACATGCCAATTTCCCATAAAGGAGATCTTCAAGGCACGATCATGTTCAGCTATCCATAACGAGTCAAGTTCAGCATCGACAGCGTTCTAAGAATAGTCTCCAGAGCGGCTCATTCTGCGGGTTCCTGACGCGCGAACCGGCGCAAATTGTCGGGCGAATGACAGTCGCTCGTAAATAAACGGCTTCCGAATCTGGCAACCCTCGCGCTCATTTCTTTGGCCATTTCTGCTGTATCTCGTAGGGCTGCGCTATGTGGGAGGAGATGCACAGATGGGGATGCCGTGTCAGTAAGACGGGGTAATACAAGGGCCGTCTTATTGGCGAGATGGCTTCATCGGCTTATTATTAGCATGGACTAGGTTAGACTGGGCCAAAGTGATGTTCAAAACACGGAAATGCTGAGCCAGTCATCCATTCAACGTGCAGCCGTTGATTGTTTCTTCATCTCGCAACTCCTCGACATACATCTGAGTCGATATCAACTCTCATCTAACCAATCTTCCTGCACAGGATCGTGCCCACATCAGCAATCAAATCCAGCCATCTATCCTGATCATACCTCTCCTTCTCCTCCACCTTCTTCCCAAACACCTCCCACACCTCGATAAACTTGTGGTTGCTCTCCTCCGTCGTGCCAATGTCCTTGAGCGCCTTCATCATGTGCTCGTGCTTCTTCAACAGCTGGAAATCCCGTCGCGCCTTCTGCTTCTCCTGATCCGTCGCCAAATACAATCGTATCTGCACGCAGTACAGCACGAGGGCCGCAAGACCCGCGGCGAGGGCTGTCGCCACCGAAGAGCCAGTGACTTCTCGTGACGACGTGTCGGTACCTGACCGTGGCCCATCCATCTCGACCTTTGTGCCAGGGAAGATGAAGTTGATGTTGCCCAGGTTGCCGACCCAGGAGTCTGCCGCCCCGGAAGCCGTCGCCGCGCCAATGGTGAAGATCTTGGTCGTTGCCTTGGAGGGATACGTCAGGTTCTGCTTGGCGCCCTTGTCGCTAGCGGAGCAGAACATGAGGATGTCGGCGTTGGCGGCTTCGACAATGGCCGCGTCGAGGAAGCGCCTCTCTTCTTCGTCTTCGGGAGGATCGATCGTCCAGGACATGGAGATGATGTGCACCTTTTTCCTCACCGCTGCCCTGATAGCCTAGATGATGGTCAGAACTTGTAAGAGAGCAAAAGAGGCAACTCAAGTGGGATGGGGGGGACATGGGACATACTAGAGCGGCACTCTTGGCCGTAATCTGCCTGCTGCCCTCCTCCGAAGCATGATCTTCCAACCTCAGGATGTAAAACTGCGCCCGAGGACACAAAGATTGAATCTGCCTCGCCATGATCGTTCCATGTCCCGTGCTGGACACATAGTAAGGATCATTGAGGTTATGCTTCTCGTCTCGCGTGCAAAATGTCCGCCCTCCAATGAAGTTGAATTCCAGATCCTTGACGTCCACGCCATCGTCAATGAGGGCGACTTTGATGGGCTCTTCAATGCTCTCGTCGACTTTGACGTTTCCACGATCAAAGTAACTACGCTCTGCGTCGAAGAGCAGCCTCTTGAACTCCTTCATACACTGGAGCCACTCGTGCTTGGTTGAGTGCTCGGCTTGGTCGCCGGCTGCGAGAGCGTTGGCATCCATGAGGTCTTTTTGAACGACGGGCCACTCTTTGTGTACGGTGACGTCGGGGCAGAGCTTCTTCATGCGATCGCAAAAGTCCTCGACATTCTGCTTCGTGCGACTGTGTGATTCGAGACCCTGGGAAGTCGAAATCAGTTGGCTAGTCCTCTAAGTGGTTGATGGAAGTTGACGGGATCATACCTGCTGTATATGAAGATGTACTGTTTTGAGTTCTCCGAGCTTCTTCAAGCCTCCCTCTTCGCTCCACCCCCTGAGCACTGCGTTATTGCCGCTCCAGTATAGGTTGACTTCTCGAGCTTTGGACGCCACTCTGCAGATGACCTCAGAGCACAGATCCGTCCGTTTCCAGTCCCAAATCTCGACGTCCATGAACTTCAAGGCGTCTTCTATGGCCTCGTCACTGTGTGCCGGTGTCATCGAGTCGTCAATGATGACCTTGAGGATGGTCTTGACACCCTTCTTCCTCAAGCGGTCAAAGATGTAGCATAAATCTCTTCGGCCATCGCCGTCCTGCTTCTGGGAACGGCCAGACCCTCGAGATCGCTTGCTGTTTGCGGTGTTCATGTTCACCTCTACGTTGAGCCTTGGAATAGCCACGTATTGGAGAATGTCTTCAAACTTGAGCTTGGACGAGAGATTTTCCAGTTCGGTCTGGGTGATGATTGCGTGTCCTGATAAGTCGAAATACAGCTCATAGTCTTTTGCAAGAGCACGTCAGTATAGTTCATATCCACGTTTTCTCCTGTCAAGCAATGCATTGTCCGCTGGGGAGGTATCTTCCGTTTCTCACCTGAAGTAGTATTGCGTCCATACAGAATCTCCATGGCGGCATTGTAACTGCGCGAACGAAGGTAGTGTAGCTTCAGAAGGCGCTCTACGCCCTTGAGAGTTGCTTCATCAATCCTGGACTTGTGACCACTATCTGTAACCGATCTGGCGTCCGCAGTTGGCTTCACCGCGAGTCCTTCATTCGGGCGCGAGGCTGGCGTCTTTTCGTCCCTGGCCATAAGCTGGGGTGCTGTCGCCACTGCCGGCGAGTTCACATTCCCTATAGGCTGTGATTTTCCTCCATATTTCGTACGAGACGAGTCGATTTGAATGTTGGGCCTCTTGTCCGGGCGGCTGCTGGGATCCGGACCCTGCTCGCCAGGAGCCGCAGGTCCTGCAAGTCCCTGAGGCTTTGGGGCCGTCTCTTTGTTTGGCCTCGAGGCATCGGCATCACCGCCGTCCGGACGAGCGCGAAGGCCCTTTTCACGTGCCTTTTCATCTTTGGCGCTTTTCCTTTCCTTCTCCTTTGCCCTGGCCAGGGCTTTCCGGCAGCTCTCTCTGTGATGAAGATACGGTGATAATCCGTCATTGTTGAAGTCGCCGTTGTGAGAGCGCTGCACGGCGGCGTCGCTTTTGGCAATGATCTTTTGGATAACGTCCAGCTGCTCCTTTTTGCACTTTTTGTACTCAACGGCAAGATGGAGCGGCGTGTTTCCGTCTCCGTCTTTGGCCGCCAGAGTCGCGGGCTCTGCTTTGTCGATGAGAAGATCCAGGAACTTTACTCTCTTGTCGATGCCGATGTGAAGACAGTTCATCTTATCCTTGTCATTGCTGGATATGTCCAGGATGTCGCTAATCTTTGGGTGAGCGTCGCACATCCACTGCACCATCTTCTCCTTCTTGGCTTCAATGGCCAGGAAGAGCGGCGTATGGCCGGACCGGTCCTGTATTCTGAGGAGATCGTTCTCATGTTCCACCAAGAACCTGATGAGCGGCTCCATCCTGCCGTCCAGCTTGGGCAACTCTTTCTTGTCCATGGCGGCCATGATGTGCAAAGCCGTCGGCTGGCGAGAGTCTGCTGTGTTGGACGCCAGGTAATGGCCATCGCCGCCACTGGCCTTGAACGACTTGAGCTGGCTCTCGTTTGTGAGGTCCCTGGTTCCATCTTGGATGCCCTTCAGAACGTCTTCGAGAAGTTCCTTGACAGGCTTTCCGCCTCGATTCGTCACCTCTCCCTCTTCTTCGTCGCTGTCAGACTCTTCATCGCTCGAGTCGTCGCCAGCTTTAGACTCTGCCTTTTCAATTTCATCTTCCGGTGCCAGAGACCCAGCACCCCTCTCTTCGTCGTCAATTAGGGGACTCATGGTTCAAACTTTCGGCATGCACGTTGTACAAAGGGAATTAGAAGGACGGCGAGTTGGAGACTTGCAAAAAGAGCCATCAGTTACTGTACGGTGCAGGTTCGCTCTCAACACCGGACAATGCAGGTTTGAGCCGCGATTACCAACTTCGGCCCCCAATCACGGCCCCTCTTCTTGGTGCCTCGCATGGACTGGGATATCTCACGGTAGCATTGCCTAGGCGAGTCTTGGGGTGCGGCTGTGGTTGCTCCACCTGATCCTTCGACAGGGCTGTCAAGTAGAGTCGAAGTACTCGCAGTTCGTGCCTCAATATTGTCATTTCGAGAGCTGCAGAGAGGTGTGCCTGTGCTTTTTTTCATGACAAGTCTATACAGGTATCAACTCTATTATTAATAGTTAGGCAGCCATAGAGCCGTGAGCATATTTCTATAAAGAGAGCTTTTGCGTGGATTTCTTCGGGTTGCCATCCTCCGACTTGTTGAAAGACAAGACTTGACACACTTGACAGGGAATGTTCAGTCCAGTCAGCGCTACAGTTTGCGCTGGAGAGGATTTACACGGACCTGAGGGACTAAAGCTGAACCCCTGGTTGCCCGGCCGCGTTTGTTTCTTGGGTGGTTGGTCAACAGTCGTTCTCGTGGAGGCGTTTCCGTGCCAGCATTTGCGCACTTGCGGCAAAGGCGTCGGAGTTCTCAAGGCAACGGTTCCCAGGTGGGAAATTCCTTCCGGGATGGGGAGGTAGAGACGATGGGTGAAAGGCTTCAATTGCAACACGACACAAACTGTTGATCTATTGATGAGAAGGTCTGAGCTTCGTTGTCTACCCGTGCTAATTGGGTTGTCTAACACGAGGGACCTTCAACATGATACGGCGTGGACGATTCTTGACTAACACAACTCACTGCATGCAATATCTGATAATTAATCGTCTAAAGCATTGTCTGGTGATGCTGGTGATCAATCCACCTATGACGCGTCCTTCTTCTTCAACTGCTTGTCAAAGACAATATCCACAAACTCATCCAAATCAATCGACCCCAGATTCTCCGTGTCATACTTGCGCAGCTTATTAGTAGGCGGCATATCAGGATCAAACAAAACAGGGTCGTCCGGCGGCGTCGAACCAAACAAGCGGCCCATTTCCGACTTCCAGTCCGCCTCGACCTTGATCCTCACCTTACACTGAAACTGATTGTCGTCAAACCCGCGATTGAGCAGGATCGCGCACCGCAAGAAGCTCGGCGTGCCGGACTTGATCGTCGAGTTCTCGTGGACGGTCCAACTGGCGCCCACGCCCTTGCCATAGTCGTCGCTGAAGATGTGGCCCGTCACGCGGGCGTCGTCGCTCGTGGTGCGGCTCACTGTCTTCTCCCAGCTGACTTTGCCGCCGGCGTTTGCACCGAACTCGGCCACGCCTGCGTTGACCTCGGCGCCTTGAGTGACGGATTCCTCCTGGGTCGAACGCAGCAGAGTGATTCGTCCTGCGGGCGCAATGGCTTGGACCTGCGGCGCTGGGACTCCGGGGACGGAGTTTCCAAACTCGAACTCGAGAGAGGCAGATACGATTCGCCGTGATTTTCGAGTTGTGTCGAGGTAAAAGTCGTACACGAGAAGCGTCGCGTTTTCGCCCGTTTCTTCGGACAGAACGCCGTGGATGACGTCTCGAGACTTGCAGCGGACTTCGATGATGCCTCGGCGTTCTGTCACGGTTTGCCGCTGGTATTTGTTGGAAGGGTCGTTGCGCGTGTGGTAGCCGCTGCCACGCTCGCCCGTCTTGTTCAGTCCGATGCTTATAGATGTTTCCTCGAGATCTTCGTCAAAGTCTGAGTCGACGAGCTCGTCATTGTCTATTTCGTCGTCTGAGATTTGATCGTTGTTCACGTCGCGATCCATGGCTGACTCAGTTGTGATTGCTTTGCAGTATTTTGTGAAAGTATTGCGCTGATCCTGGGCAAAAAAGAAGGAAGGGATCGGTCACTGGTGTAATTGAACATTGCTACGAAAAGATAAGGGGGGTCGAGATATGGTATTCATAAGGTATGAAAGTTGTAGCCAAGAAAGACAATCCAAATCCACCCCATGTTCTTACTTGCAGTTGGGCTTAATACAAGGCGCATTCGTACCACTTTCGTGCGCACATGCATGTTGCATGCATCACGAGGTTGCGGGTGAGATGATAGTGTCGCGAATAGCGTCGGTTGGACCGCTTGTAGGACTCGAGATGATCCCACCATCTTCAGTACTCTCTCCCTTCGGTATTGGGAAAATGACTCAGAGATTTCCATTGCTCCAGCCTTACATTGGTTCACATAAGGGACCCTTGTCCGCTGACGTGCTGGTTGCTTTCCTTTCGAAGCGGCAAGACGGCTGTTACAACAACTCTCTTTCATACTACAGTTGCGGCCCAAGATAGTACCGACCACGGAACACTCGTCACTGCCTAATTTCACTCGATTGGTCGATATGGCTTCAACTGCGATATCGAGCAACTATGGAGTATGCCAAACAGGGGTCAGGGGTCTCCAATCCTGCTTCTTTAGCGCCATCCTCCTCCTCCGTTCAACATGGGACGGCCCGGAGAAAGGCACAGTGCGCAGAAACGATGAGGCTCTGTCCTGCAGAAGACATGCACAGCCCCTCTGTGAAACGCAGAGTCCATACTGGCTCAGCTGATGGATCGTCAGATCCTTTGCAGCGAGCGAGCCAGCAACATGTCGCAGAAACGGAGTAGGAAATATGCATGTCAGATCTTCGGGGGAGTACTTCTGAGGTACTTGTGAACCCCCCCAAGTCGAGTGCCTGCATCGTCCTTCAGCCCTGCCTGGGGTTTGATCAAGCGAGTTTGGGTGGCCTCTGGAGGGGTTCGTCGTCGTTGTGGGCAGTCTGTGGTGGGAGACTCTCCTGCTTGTTGTACCTCTGGCAGAGTAAGAATTCTTTTGACCCCAACCTGCTTCAAACTCTTTTGCTATTTGCCGTCGAAGCCATCATTCTCGCTATTTCGCCTCATGGTGGATGGGGGATAGGGCTCTGGCTCACTCGATATCTCGCGCAGTTTGTTGGAGGGAATATTGCGCCCTATCTCCCTCATATTGAACTTTGCCGCTGTTGGGACTGTCAATCTCTGGAGCCAAACGTATACGCACGATATAGCTTGAGCGACTCGCACTTGACAGGTTGCATGTATACTTGTCCAACTCAAGATGTCTGATTCTGAGGCTTCATCGTCCTCCAGCTCATCCGACTCGTCAAGGGGCGGGTCACCAGAGCCAGGAGCTGCACCAGAGGTCGAGCAAGAGTTTACCACAGAACATACCACCGCCGATGAGAGCCATGGAAACTCCGCAACAGAAGAGAGCCCGTCCTCGAAGACGGAGGCCGATGGAGAAGAGACTGGGACGGACCCTCCTAAGGAGGAGATAGATCCAGATGCCGTACCCCTTCATGTCTCGTGGGATACCGAGGGTGAGGTTGCTCCAGATTCCATGGCTATAGAGTAAGTGGCCCTTTATCATGTCTGCTGAATGCGGAACTTCAGTACTCAAGCGTTAACTCTTCTCTCAGCTTCGTGGTAGTCCATGGCGTCTATGGAAGTTGGGAAGACGGATCACGGGCAGGACCTGGTTCCGGCAGCAGTGAATGGGTCTCAAATTATCCAGAATTACTTGATCCAACGAGGATCCTCCGCTTCGAGTACGAGCCACTGCAGCTCTTTTGTGGTCGACGAAGCCGTCAGGCCATTCGGAACTGCGCCCTCAAGTTGCTACGAGCGCTGGCTGCTCGGAGACGGCATGAAAAAGCAGTTTGTATTTCCGATACAAGCCTCGTATGAGCCCGCGTACCTGATCTGGCTAACTAGGCGTATAGAAACGGCTCATTATCTTTGTCGCTCATGACATCGGAGGACTCATAGTCAAGGATGTGAGTCTAATCTCCTTTGCATCCGTCGGTATCAGAAGTAACGAAGACTAAAAATGCGATGGCTATCAGGCTCTCGTTGCGGCAAATCTTGACACAAACTCTTGGCTGGACATTGCAGAAATGAGCCGTATCATGGTAAGGCTGACTGCTTTTATCGTGAACGAGAAGCACTGTCGTTCTGACCAAGGTACTTGGCAGGTATTTCATGGCTCGCCTCATCGAAGCGTTGACCACTTCGACATGGAAGACAGACTATCTCGCTTCCTTTTTGCCGGCTTTGACTCAGGGATCGCAACTGTTCGGCCTTCAGCATCTGCCATTTCCGGATTTGCAGCGGCTGCGATGGAGATTAACGGCCTGTTTGCCGAATCCAAGATCCTTCTCCGCACCCGCGCAGTAAGCGTTCACTATCATCATGATTATTATCCCAAGATAAACAAGGTAAAACATGACCTAAGGGGATGAAGGAGAGAAGATCTCTGCGTCAGCGCAGGATATGCGAACTGACAGGTTCTCCAGGCATTTGACTCTTACAGTGCTACACTCGGGATACCCATGGAAAAGCGAATACCAGAGCCTGATAACGACTCCACCGTCTCGGACTGTGTCAAAGAGCTTGTAGAAGGTGAGCTCCCGTTGGCTGGATTCCTCGAAAGGCAATAGTTCTCATATAGCTAACGTGCGACTGTCATAGCCGTGGGTGCTCCGGTCAGTATAGAGCAACTGCGATACGAGAGAGAGATCCTGGCTCTAGCTTCCCCCGTCTTTCCACTGCAGACCGCAAAAGGCGACAATGCAACAATCGAAAACTCCCAGCATATCAAGGACTGGCTTCAGCACCGTGGGCCGCAGATGCTGTACCTGCATGGCACGAAACGCGTCCGTGAAACAGCCGAGCAGCTCTTTTACACTTTGGAAGAGCAAGCTCTGAAGATTAAGAACTGCGTAGTGCTCTACTTCTCCTTTGACAGATACGATGTGAGGTGCGACTCTGTCAGAGACATGCTCGCCACGTTTCTGGCGCAGATCCTGTGCTTTTATCCCTCTGTGGACGACCGTATCAAGACAACATTTCTCCGGTTTCACGAAGAGCACGGATGGACAGAAGACGATCTCATCTACTGGTTCGAGCGCTTCAGGTTCACCGAGAAAGTCGAGCACGTCATGTTCGTCATCAACCATTTCGACGAGTGTACCAAGGGCTCGCGGAAGCAGTTCCTCGAGAACTTTGCCTATCTTGCAGAGGCGAGTGAGAACTCTTGGAAGGTTGTTGTCACAAGCCATAAGCCTGATGCTCTGTCGAAGGAGCTTGACGGACCTTGGTGTGTGAATGTTGACCTCGACGCTGAGCCAGGCGAGGATAGTTTGACCAACATTGTCGATGACGATTCCAAGGACGACATGGCGCACCTGCTCACAGCACGACCTGAGCTTCACTATGAGCCTAGTCTCATTGAAGATCAGCTGAGATACATTGAGAAATACGATCCTCTTGTCAAGCATGTTATTAGGGAACAAGCAGCAGCACGGCAAGACTGGCCCAGCCAAGTGTCCATCCAGACCCTGCTTGAACCCTTGACGCTCGACGCAGACGCAGCGGTTGATGACGACGGGAATCTGGAACAGCTGTTGGCTTGGGTCCTCAAGAATGCCCCTGAGCCGGATACCCTGCGACGGCTTCTGACGTGGATTCTCTACTCTGTACGGCCACTCACTGTCTGGGAGCTCGCGACTGTCCTGTCCATGGGTTCGGATGACAAGGGCCGCGTCGCTCCTGATGCAGAAGCGATAGACAGTCTCTTCTCCAAAATCAAGCAATGGCTTGCGGGCATTGTCGTGGTGCAGCATAACGAGGTCAAGATCTGGCACCCACGACTGAGGAACATTCTCATGGCCCTCAATGGCGAAAAGTCTGCGGAGTCGCGGTTCATCTGGGGTGACATTAAGAAGACTGCTCACTTCGACATTGCAAGCTTCTGCCTCCGATACCTTTCTCAACCGGCCGTGCAAGAGTATATCAGCAATACCTTCCACGTCACGGATCCGGAGGCCTTTGAGACGCCTACGTTTGCAGACCGAAGAAACTTGTGTTCCTATGCTCTCCAGGCTTGGACGCATCATTTCGTTGCCAGCTCCCCCAAGCCGGAGCTGTCAAAGATCCTTTCTCAGTCCGCATCTACCGACTTGGCGAGCAGCTGGGCAAGGGGCTACTGGGCGCTCTCCAACCCGATCACGAGGAATCCTGTCTGTCTGGATACTCTATTTCCCATATTCGCCGGACTTGGCTTGGTTGGTATTATTGAAGCGCGAGATGAGGCTGATACACGCCGGGGCGTGCTTGAGGCTGCCTCAAAGGGTCAGTCTGAGGTCGTCCTCGCACTCGCCAAGGGGCTTGACATGGACGAATCAGCTCTCATGGATGTCATCAAAGCCGCTGCAGCTTACGGAGATGAGGACACGATGCTGAACATGCTCGATCGCATCATTTCGTTAAATCCAAAGCCTGATACTTCCACCTGGCCTCCCTTGCTAATTCACAGAGCAGCTTGGCTAGGCCTTGAACGCTTCGCCGATCGCATTCTCGACTTGGGATTTCCTACTGAGGTGGAAACCGAATGGACAGCTGTTACCAAAGCAACACCGCTCTCCCAAGCAGCTCGGAACAACCATGCTGGGGTAGTCCGTACCCTCCTCAAGCACAATGCAAACGTGGAAACGCGTCATCGTTGGGACAGAACTGTCATCCATCATGTGGCCGGGCAAGGCCATTCAGAAATTGCCAAGATCCTGGTTGAAGAGGGCAAGATCGACATAGAGATCAAGGACGAGGATGGCTTCACAACGCTCTACTTTGGATGCATATGGGGACATCACGACGTCGTCAAGCTCTTGCTGGACATGGGAGCGGACCCTCACATGGGCATCAAGATGGATGATCCGCCAGAGAAGTGGTCGCCTCTCGTCGCGGCTATTGACGACGGCTACGAGAAATGCGTCAGGCTCCTTCTTGATAAGGGGGCGAACCCGAATCTTCCCGGCCCTTCCACTAATGGCACTGCTTTGCGATATGCCGCGGTGAAGGGCCATCTCAACATTTGTCAGATGCTCATTGACAGCGGCGCAGACCCCAACAGTCCCCTGATTGAGCCTCCGATCCTTACCCAGATCATTACGGACTACGAAGCGAGTGAGAGGCAAATGGAGGTTTTCGACTTTCTGCTTGAACACAATGCCGATGTGAACGCAAAGGACGCCTCTGGAACGCCTGTACTCATCCACGCTTGCACAAAGGGTCAGAAGATGGAATTCACCCAACGGCTTCTCGACCACGGGGCAGACGTCAATCTTTTGGATTCGCAGAACCAGTCGGCATTATACATGGCAACATGCGACAGTGAAGATGAACTGGCCAAGCTGTTGGTAGAGAAGGGCGCCAACGTCAACGAGGTGAGCGCAGACAACTTGACTCCTCTGTACTATGCCGTGCCAGACCCCGATACCGTCAGGATCCTGCTCGAAAAGGGGGCCGATCCCAACAGGAGCAACAAAGGGGGGTTCAGCTGCCTCATGTATGCTGCTTGGTTCAACCACAGCGAAAGCGCAGAGCTGCTCCTGGAGCATGGCGCTGAAATAGAAGCAACATACGACCAAGACGACGTCAGCGAAGGCCGGACATCCGTATACTTCGCCGTCGTGGAAAACGCTAAAGATGCGGTTCGAGTATTGGCGGAGCACGGGGCCAACCTCATGCATGTATCGGCCGATGGCGTACCGATCATACACCACGCTGCTCTGTCGGATACACTCTCTGTTGTTCTGGAGTATCCGACGAGCATCCACTTGAACCAGCGGGACGGCGACGGATATGCGCCTCTCCACAAGTTTGACGTGTCAGAACAAAACTTCAAGCTCTTGGTCAATGCCGGGGCAGACGTCAATCTCCAGGACACGAAAAGGGGCGACACTCCCCTCACAATAGCCGCCTACCGAGGCATGCTGAATCGTGTCAAGTACTTGCTGAAGCGCGGAGCAGACATTCACCTCGGCTCTCGGTGTGACGGTGCTGCTATTCACCAAGCTTGCCGATACCAGAAGTTTGACGTTCTCAAGTACCTTGTCGAGAACGGAGCCCATGTAAATCAAGTCGTCGAGTATGGAATTGCCGGAACTCCCCTGCAGGCGGCGTGCCTCGCGTACGTAGACGACGAAACCGAGCGCATTGTCGACAAGATGGTTGAGTATCTGCTCGCTCATGGAGCAGACGTGACGATAGAGGGCGGCCTCAATGGCAATGCCCTCAATGCTGCGGCCTGCGCGGCAACGCCGACTATCATCAAGTGGTTCCTCGACAAGGGAGCAGTTGTAGATCTCCGAGATCCATTTGGCCGCATGCCTATCCATTCCGCTGCTTTCCACGGCATCGACAACTTGGAGGTGGTTCTCGACGCGGGGGGCCACATCACCGCGAAGGACTACACTGGACGAACGGCGCTGCATTGGGCTGTGCAGCCGGGAAGACTGCAGGCCGTGGAGAAGATCATATCGCTTCTCCCAGACAAGAAGGCCGTTGACGAACCGGATATCGACGGCTGGACGCCGCTATGCTGGGCGGCTCGCGGTGTGGGCAACTGGCTCAATCAGGACATTGCCGGCGAGCCGCAGGACCAGATTGAGGTGATGAAACGCTTGCTTGAGAAGGGGGCCGACCGATTCGTGCGAGTGTCTGTTGGAAGGCAAAAGTGGACGCCCTTGAAGATTGCCAGGTTCCATGACGCAAGCGACGAGGTGATAGAGCTGCTGAAGCACGGTCTTGATACCGCAGATGACAAGGATAACAAAAAGAACAAGTCTGGTATGGACGATGAGTCTGATGAGGACAAGACGAAGAAGGGGAATCCTCGAGGAGAAACCTGCGATAGCTGCCGAACTGTGAGTGTCACCCCCTTTTCCTTCTTTGGTTTATGGTCATGTGAGCGGACAAGAGAGTTTGGCATTGCTGACCTTTGATATAGAAAATTTACGGCTTCTGCTATCACTGTAATGATTGCTTGGACTTTGATCTATGTTGGAAGTGCCATGCTCGTAGTGATTTGATTCACTCACCTGAGCACACGTATGAGGAGTTGGGGCCGGAGTTTGAGGAGACGGAGGATGATAAGCCGGAGGATGACGATGCGGCGTCGGAATCTTCAGGGTCGACGACTTCGGACTCGGAATGACTAGCTTGATATCATAAAAGACACTAGATGAATGGATAAAGTCAAGTCTGTGTGTACTCGATCACCTGTGATGTTGGATTACGAAGTTGCTTGCTTTCAGAGATAATGCTCTTGGATACGATAAAAGTAGAACATTGCTGACGTAGACTGTATTGTAGATGCTAAGCTATGTAGAGATGTCCTTGACAAGCTTGAGTGTGACCAAGAACCTGCTCTACCTCTTCTCCTGGAGATTCGTCTGAAGGCCCTTCTGGAACTGCAAAAGCTTCTCCAGCATCTCCGGGGGAATCATGGGGTTCGGAAGGTTCTCAGACAACCCTTCAATCCCAACCTTTAAAAAGTTGGGCTCCTCGGCAATCTGCTTGCCCAAAACGGCCTTGACCTCATCAACGTCCCAGTTGGCCCAGACGAACCGGCCGTGAAGATGCTCTGCCTCTCGGCTCGCCGCCCAGACGGCAAATTGGCCCGGAAGATTCTCTGTAGCGCATACTATGAGCAATTGCGCAAGTCATAACGAAAGGAAGGGGTCGGATCGAAAGCATACCATCGTCGAAAGGAATGCCCATGTCTTCCCTGGCGCCCGCGGCGCGAGCCATGTCCGTGAGGACACCGCCCGGGTGGAAGCTCACGACCTGCATGTCGTCGACGTCGGTGTCCTTGGCGATCTGCTGGACCAAGGCTAGGCCGGCGCTCTTGGTCAGGCCGTAGGTCGGACGCTCGGGGGCCATTGTGGACCACATGTAGCTGACGATGGAAGAGACGTTTATCAGAAACTTGGGCAGTGTCAACCATCATGGCCATAAAGCCTTTCTCAGGTAGAGAGATGAGCTTACCTTGCGAGAGTCGGCGCCTTTGCCAGCCTGCTTATAGAATCTCTCTGCGAAATCCAGCGAGGAGCGCACATTGGCCTCAAAGTCCGCCCACACATTCTTCAAGCCATTTTTCAGAATTGGCGCAGCCTTTCCATGAGCCGCGGCATTGAGAACCAAGACATCAACATGGATGCCATCCTGCTGCAGCCCAGCCCACAGCGCCTCGGTAGACTCAAGGCTCGCAATATCACAGACTCTGCCCTCGGCGACAGTAGAAGAGCTCAAGTCCTTTGCCTCCTGAGCGAGCTTCCCTTCGGCAGCTTTGACCACGTCTGGGCGACGGCCGAGGATGATGACGCGCTCGGCGCGGGCCTTGATGAAGTTGCGGGCGATGGCGTAGCCGATGCCAGAGTTGCCGCCGGTGACGAGGACGGTTCTGCCGGCTTGGGAGAGCTCGGGGCGGGAGGGGGAGATGGCCGCGTAGGGCTTGCGGTGGTACTGCTTGAGGGAGGGGAGACTCATGGTTGCTGCAAATGTCTTCTTATGAAAGGGTTCTCTTTGTTGGACTGGCAGACGACTGAGGTTGTCAACTGGCGACGTTGTTGAGTAAACTGTGCTGTTCTCTGGAACTCTGGCCTCCTCTTATACTCCGCTCGTTTAGACCTGCATCGGAGTTCATCGTTCGATGCTCTCCATTCAGAGTGCTCCAATAAGCCACAAGCGGTGTTTCTCTCTCCTTCTTCTGCCCACGTTCACCTCCAAGTCAGCCCACCAAGCCAGCGGAGTATTGTCAAGCAAAGCCACCCGTGATGATAAGCAAGGCCCCAGATGCACACAGGATCCATCCACCTTTGATGGAAGCCTACCCAAGACGGCCAGCGGAGGGCTGTATCAGACGGCCGCCGTCCCGCGACGGAAAAGTTGCCGCCGGACCGGCCTATGAGACGCCGTGCTGCCCCCCGGCGCCCGGCTCCACCCGGCGGAAGGAAACCCGCCGGCAGCGGGCGGACCATGACAAATCGCCGTTCAGGGTCCCGGGCCAGCCATGGAAGGGAATATGACAAGTTGGGATGGCTTCAGCTTCAGCTTATCCTTCGATTCTGCCAGCCGCACAAAAAGAATCAATTCCCCTGCCCCCTCTCAGATCCCTCGCGTCTCTTCCCGCAGACAGAGAGAATCTTTTCTCACCCAGTCATGACGGACTCCGCCCCGCCGAAGCGCCTCGCGTGCATCGCGTGCACACGGGCCAAGCGCAAGTGCAGCAAGCAGACGCCCTCGTGCCGCCGCTGCGCCGACAAGAAGCTCGTCTGCCGCTATCCCGCTCCGCGCGTCGCGCCGCCGTACGACCTCGTCTTCTCGCAGGATGGCGCCGTCTCGGTGGTTCCCATTCCTGTCCCGGGGCCCTCGGACAGAAACCCGCTGCCCACTCCGCCGTCGCAGAGTAGTGAGCAGCAGCAGCAGGAGGAGGAAAATCAGCGGCAGAGCCAGAGTGAGCTCAGTCTCCCGGCGCATGGAGCTCCAGCAGCGGCGGATTCCCTGCAGAATCCCTGGTTTCTGTCGCCTTCGTCGTGGGACATTGATCACAGGCACGGCCCCGTCCCCTCGCAAATCTACTTTAGCGATGAGGCCCTCACGTACTTCATCGACCAGCTTCGCGTCTGGCTGAGGCAGTGGACTACAGAGGGTCATTGTCCCTTTATCCATCACCAGCTGTGGAGGCTTCATCTTCCCGACCATATCCAAGATGTATTCGCCTCCCTGGCGGCATACCACTCCAAGACGCCCGCAACAGAGAGGACGGTCCTGCGCATCATCGAGACCCGCGTCAACAACTTGGTCGACACCCAGCATGCCAGCGGCGTGGGGGACTTGGGCGTCATCATGCTTGATCCCGCGTGCCATCTTGCTCGAACCCAGGCCCTCTTGATCTACAAAATCATCCAGCTCTTTGACGGCGACATCCGCGCCCGCGCGCAGGCCGAGAAAAACATGGACACTCTCGCTCTCTGGGCCCGACAGCTGTGGCAGAGCGCCGGGCTCGCCCTGTCGTCGAGCTCTCACAAGGAGCAGGTCGACCGCGCGAGCAGCGGGCCGGTCGACACGCAGCTACGGACGGACGGGACCCTCACGTCCACTTGGCAGGCGTGGATATTCTCCGAGTCCGTTCGGCGCACGTACCTGGCCGCGACCCTCACAGAGGCTGTGTACTCGACGCTGAAGCAGGGCTGGGCTCCGTGTCCGGGAGGCATCATCTTCTCTGGCGGCGCGGGTCTGTGGGACGCGACATCGCCGTTTGCCTGGGTGAAGCATCATCAGGAGAATCCCGTCAACGCCATCCGCTGCATCGATGGGGAGCAGCTGTTTTCCATTGCCAAGGCGTCGGACGTTGATGAGTTTTGCCAGGCTACGCTGATTGTGTCGTATGGGCTGGAGAGGGTCGACCGGTGGCGCAATGAGAAGACGTAGGTGACTATTGCATTGGTTTCGTTACATCATGGCCGGCTTTCTCGGTGTGAAGGCGCTGCGATACTGGTTGTTTCATTGAAGCCCTGTTCTGTCTTTCTTTTGGTATGATGGTGTACGGATAGGCGTTTGGCGTGTCAATGAGGGTGCAAGCTTCACTCATGCATTGGGAATGGCAATTGTAATGTCCCGTGCAATTGATCCAGTTGAACAGATGCTGAGCTTCGTGAATATATATTTCCTCTTCAGCATCTGACTCGACAATTTCAGGCCTATATTATCGTAGACTCGTCATTTCATCAGATCAGTGTGATTTCAAAGAACTGCGCGGCATTGGCTGGACACTTTTCTCTCGCGACTCCACCGAGACTCATCGCATCCTTGCAAGTTGACTGAGAGTCATGGATGACTGCCTCAACAGGCATCGCGCCGCGGCAGGGGGGAACCAATCGTGAGCCCGAGCGTCCTCGTCAATCAACAAGCCATCTCCGCACTTTGAACCGTCGCGCGTGGCTAGGAGTCAAATCTGTGATCGAGGTTCGCGATGACGCTGCATGGGGGGGGCCTGAAGCGCGGTCTTGGTATCATAGGTATATATATAAGGTTAATGAGTGAGCTTGTGCCCTGATTGAGAGAATGGGAAGAGAACGGTAAATGAGAGTTGATGATGACAATGGCGCAAATTATAAATCAGGTAATGAGGTCGTACCGACGTGAAAACGGGCTGGTAACTCGCAAAACCCGGAGCAGCATGTGATGGAACGTGAAATTACCCGTAAAAAGTGCTGACAGGGGCCGCAGCTGAAAAGAACTTGGCAAAAGATGGGGTGCGAACCAGGTACCGCAGACAAGTGAATCGGCGCGGTAGCTGCATCGGCTGCAGGTACCGGTACCTGCTTGGCCATCACGGCTCAGCCCAGTGGATGGAGCTCCAGCTGCATCTGCCACCAGCCCGCACCTTATCGGCATCCAGCAGGGCAGATACAGGGGAGACGCAGGGAAGATACAGGGCAGATGCAGGGCAGATGCAGGCAAACAACAGCTGAGCGGAGGTCGCACCACCAGCTGCAAGACACCAGACCAACCACCTCGCCAAAAAACCTCTCCAGAACAACATCCATTCCGTTCCCGTAGTCGCGAGACAGGCGCATCATCATCTTTACTTGCCGGCAGTGGTGGTGACTTTGTGTTTCTCTTCTCTTCCATGACATCGCCATCCCTCGACAGCGTAGAGCCATCGCGACACCACACCACCACCTCCTTCTCCCCGGCAACAGCAAGCACAGGATGCTGCTCGGAAACCTGTGGCGCGCCGCGCTGACGGCTGCTGGTGAGTGAGACCCTCCCTCTTCTTCACATCAAGACTTGCTCCTATATCATCCCCATCATCACTGACGACAACATGCTCCCGCACAGCAGCCCTCACGGCGTCGACCCGCGCCGACGACGCCAACAACCCCTCGGGCCAGTCCACCTTCATCTCGCCCGACAAGAGCCTCGCCTTCGCCTTCACCGTCCCCGACAACGGCAACACAGACGTCTACTTCAGCCTGCGCGTGTCCACCAAGCGCTCCTGGGGCGCCATCGGCCTCGGCAGCGACGACATGCCCGGCGCCCTCTTCCTCATCCTCTACCGCAGCAACAACAATCGCGACAACGTCACCTTCTCCCCGCGTCTGGCCTACGGCCACTACGAGCCCAAGTACTATCCCGACCTCAAGTTCGAGGTCCTCAACGGCACCGGCGTCCAGGACGGCTACATGATCTTCAATGCCGTCTGCAACGAGCACTGTCGGAGCTGGCCCGCCGGCGGCACCTCCAAGGGCTACATTGACGTGTCATCCCCGAACCAGCAGGCCATTTACGCGCTGGGCCCCAAGGAGAGCTTCAGCGACGACGAGGTGGATGCGAACCTCAAGATGCACAGCGAATACGGCACCTTCACCATCGACATGAAGAGGACCCAGGGCCGCGCCGACTTGCCCGTCCTCACGGAGGACTCTGTGGCCGAAGGCACCACGCTCAATAGTCACTCCACGGGCAAGTTTGACTGGAAGGCAGCAGCTCACGCGGCATTCATGGTCTCTAGCTTCATGCTGCTGCTTCCCTTCGGTGCGATTCTCATTAGAACGGAGAAGCTGGCCAAGTTCCACAAATTCAACCAGACATTCGCCCTCGGCCTCGTTCTTGGAGGCTTTGCCTTTGGCATCTTGGCGAGCTTCAACTACCAACGGGTATGTATACTCATGAGTCACGCTCCCATCTCTCGGCCTTTTACTCACATCATCATAATTTTTTTCTAGTCTCGCGGATTTCACTCGCTCCATCAGGTCCTCGGCTTCATCGTCATTCTCCTCATGTTTGTCCAGCTGGCCGTTGGCATTCTACATCATCTCAAGTGGCGAAAGACGAAGCAGCCCACCACGTTTGGCAAGATTCATCTCTGGAACGGCAGAATTGTCTTGGGGCTTGGCGCAGCCAACGGTTACATGTAAGATTTCTCCCACCTGCATAAACCCTGTCAACTCACTTTGCTAACCTTGGTCCCAGCGGATTTGGTTTCGCGCTCGATCGCAGGTACGCCCTCATCGTTCTCGGAATCGTCTTCGTCTTGGTCATCTGCACCTTGGGATACATTGTCTGGGCGGCCAAGCGCCAGATGCCCCGTCGCCAGCAAGGCCCCTCCGGCTTCGAGGGCCTCAACCACAGCTACCAGCAGCAGCACCCGGAGCCGTGGCGAAGCACCGGCTACACGGCCACCGTCACCGCTGCGCCGTCGTATCCTCACGACCCTCCTCCGGGATACGAGGCTCCGTCGGCGCAGATTGGCCTTCAGAACGTGACGCCGTGGAGGGGCGCGACTCCGGGAAGGGATAGCTACGAAGATGAGCCTCTTAACCTGGGTTCGAGCCAGAAACCGAGAGAGTTTACTTGAAGATGCGTTTAGCCCGCGGATATGGCGTTGGAGGAACACGGAAATGAACAATGAATAGTAATGAATTAATAAGAGAGCAAGGTTTTTCAGCATACTCTGATGTCTGATATCCCTCCCACGTCTACCCAATTGCCTCTTACATCTGAGTCCCGCCAGTCTCCAGCATGTAGCAGTCCGTAACCGTCCGTAAACATCAAGAAAGGCACCACGCCCTGTGTCCCCATCCCGTGTCTCAACTCAGGCCATATGCAGTACAACGGCTATGCCCGCTCCCAGCCAGGAAACACTTTCAAGCATGTCTCCGACAAAGAAGGGCCAGGACCAGGAATGTATGCTACTCCGGCAGAGCACCAACCCCCCTTGTGGAGGATGGAGATGCGCGGAGGAACTGGATTCGGGGTTCCTCGCAGACGTAGAAGGTCTTTCTGCTGCTCCGGCAGAGCACCATCCACCCTTGTGGAGGATGGAGATGCGGCGCGGGATTGGATTCGGGGTTCTCGTGGACGTAGAGGGCCTTTCCGCTGCTCCGGCAGAGCACCGCCCTTTTGGAGGATGGAGATGCGCCGCGGATCGGGGTTCTCGTTGGCGTAAAGCCCTTGTCGATGCTCGCGGGACCAGAGGTCAAGCTATGATGGCTTATGAACCGAGGTCCAGGCTGTCGTCACAGCCGACCAACTTGATGGCCAGGCCGAGCTGACCAAACCAGCCAAATCGACCACCTCGATGGAGGTAGGTTTCGGCATTCTTGGGGAAGTCGAAGTTGATGACAACATTGACGGCCCGTAGCTCAATGCTTCCACGGACCGCCCTCGTCATCAGGGTCTTCGAAGGGGGGGCTTACTCCCAGATGACCTCCACATCGAGGAGGAGCCTGGTGGGAAAATAAGAAGCACTACAAAGACAAATGAGTATTAGAGACATGTTGCTTTGCAATGTTGGGCTGGGACGAACAAGGGAGGGGACTTGCCATATATAGATAAGTGCTTCGACGATGATCCAAATGATCACCACCAGGAGCTTGAGGTCGTCCATGGCGGCTGACGGCGAGGCAAAAGTTGATGAAAGGTTTCTTTTTTTAGAAGATTTTAAAAAGTTGTTTATGTGTGAAGCGGTGGATGAGAGAAACTTGAAAGGAGGAAGGACTTTAAGCTGTCGGGAAGGGGGAATTGCTACCCTTTTATAGACAGCATAAGACCATCCTCGCTTCGCGGCTAGATATGGATTAAGGTCCTTTCAGATGATGGCTGAACCTTGATACTCCGATTTAACCTTGTTAAAGCCACGCCGAACCGTTCAAGGGATCGACTTTTCCAAGTTATCCCGAGCTTTTCTTTGCTGGGGACTTGTCTGTTATAGGGCATTCACTTGAGCCATCCCAGAGTTGTACAAGATGCACCCAACAATCACAGTTCAAATTCTTGTGTTGGGTTCACATTTCGCCATCTTCGTCAAGCGTTTACATCTTTTTACGGTATAGAACGCTCTCTAGCTTGTTGAGCCACGTCAGAGTCTTCAAGAGGTTGAGTTTGGACTTGAAGATCTTCTTTCACCGGACTTACTTCTTATGTGGCATTATGTTGAAGCACCCCGAAGCTGCAAAGTTTCTAACCGACGGTAACAATATGAGACTGTTAGTCAAAGATGACTTTGCCCCCCTTCGTCGAGCATTGCTATCTTCTTCTGGTACAGGGCGCTCTCTAGCTTATTGAGCCACACCGAAGTCTTCAAGGCACTGAGTCTGGTCTTGAAGCCCTTATTTCAGTGACTTAACTTCTCTTGGGGCATTAACATGAATACGCCACAGCTACGGACGTCTCTAACCGACGGCAACAACATGAGACTGTGGTTCAGAAATGGCTTTCTCCCTTTGTCAAGCCTTGCCATGTTCTTCCAGGAATGGACGCTCTCTTGCGTGTTAAGCAACGCCAAACTCTCCAGGGGATCGAGCTTAGACTGAGCCTGAGCTCCTCCTTTCCTTCACGGAGACTTATTTGTGATGGGGCATTAACTCAAAAGATTGCGACGCTAGAAAGTCATGAACAATGAAACTGGTGGTGAAAAATCACTTTGCTCGCTTCGTCAAGCATTGCTATCCTTCAAAGGTAGGACTTTCTAGTGCATCCAAAGACTAAGGTATCCAAATCACTACCAATCATTCACTCATGGTATCATAAAACTCTATGTCCGAGCACTCGTCTCCTCCTCCTCCTCATCCCCCTCAAGCCGAATCTCATGCCCATCACCCTCCTTCACCACCAAACTCGTCAAGCACGCACAAACAGCCACACTGCTCAGCCCCCACCAAACAAGCCCGATAATCCCCTTGTTCAGCCCAAACCCATACACAACTCCTCCCACCATGGGCCCAATCGTACGAGCGGCACTACTTACGCTCTGCCCCAGCCCATGGACCGTTCCCAGCACGCTAGGATGCGGCGAGCAGTTGTTGACGAGAATGGCTTGACTCGGCAGCGCAAACGTCCGTCCCGTCACCTGGAAGAACAGGACGCAGCATATGGCGATCCATATCAGAGGCCCCGTCTTTGCCGCAGGAGGAGGCGTCGTGCTCGGCACGACGGAGAGATACGGCACGAGGAAGTACGCCACCGGGAAGAAGAGCAGGAAGAGGCGCCATGACCTGATGGTGCCGAGACGGGCGGAGATGTTCGGGTAGAGAAAGAGCTGCATGTTGATGCCGATGAAGCCCAGGATGGCCATGGCCATGCCCACGGATCGGGGCTGCAGGCCGACGCCGCCGGTGAACCAAAAGGGGAGATGGACTTGTCTGTCCGAGGTCGGTGTCGAGAGGAAGACGAACCAGAGGGAGTTGAATGTCCCGACGTGAAACGTGAGAAAGAACTGCGCAACCAGCGTGACGAGGACGTTGCGGGTGAAGATTCGCCGAAACGGCAATCTCTGCGTATATCGCTTCGTCGACTTCCTCGCTGCCGCCGGTTCTTCGCCGCCTCTCAACTCAACATCCGACGCCGGCACAGCCGAATACCCCTCGGACTCCGGCGTCGTCCCAAACCTCTTCCTGTACTTGACCATCAGCCTCTTGCCCAGCCTAGTCCCCAGATCAGGCGGTCCGTCTCTCAGCGCGTCCAGCGTCTCCTCCAGGCCCAGCCAGACCGCCACGGCGGCAGACAAGAGGAAGAAGAAGCTGACAATGTTGGGCGCCGCGTAGGGAAACTTGACGAAGAAGTCGATGTTGCCGAAGAGGGCTGGGTAGCTGCCGGCCGGGTCGGAGAGGATGCCGCCGAGGATGGGGCCGATGATGACGCCTATGTTGAAGGTCATGGGGAGGAGGAGGAATGCCCGCGGCTGGTATTTCTTTTCCCGGATGATCTCGCTGATCCTGAAGTTGAACGTCAAATCAGTATACCGTTCGACCATAACACTTACAGAATCCATAGCAAAACTTCTAGGTGCCGAAGAGAAGGGCGATGAAAAGGTAAAAGACTTACATCGTCCTCATGACACCGATATTCCCATTCGTCGCGCCCCCAACCGTCCGAAACAGCAACGCCTGCCAAAACGTCGTCGAGAAGCCGAATCCCAAACATGACACGCTTGTCCCCAGCAGCCCGATGAGCAAGACCGTCTTCCGTCCCATGCGCTTCGAGTCCGCGAGCCGGCCCCAGAGCATCGCCGTGAGGAACTGCGCTGCCGTGAAGCTGGCGTGCAGGACGCCCGCCTGGCTGGAGATTGTCGAGTCGGGGAGAGACGGGTTGAACCACTTCAGCTGGTAGAACATGTAGGCCTTTTCGAAAGAAGTTGGTGTAAGTCTATGCTTTGAAATCTCGGACATGGTTTCCTATTTGACTGTCCGGTTACCAAACGTTGGAAGGCTTACCTGTAGTGAAGTCTGAACAAGCGGCTCGCTCATCCGCGCCATGGTGATGATGAAGAGCTGGTCTTTCCGAGGAAGTTCGCTCCATGCGACGGGCCGCTTACTATCGCCCCGGTCGTCGGAGGCTCGCAACGAGAGCGCACCGTCTTCTGCATCGTCTTCCGCCCGGCTGCTCGTTGAAACGCCATCTACAGCGTCTCCAAGCCGAGTGTCAATGGCCAGCTCGTCGCCCGACTCATCTTTGTCGCCATCAGATCCGTCGTGCCTCATCTATTCCGATTTGAATATGGTCACGCGGCCTCGCCAAGGTGAGAGAACGGACAAAGAAAAGGAAAGTGGGCGGAGAGATCGAAATGTCACTCCCGGCGGTTATCGATCGTCGTGATGGTATAAGAGGGGGGGGGATGGCGCAAGATAATCTCTCGAGTCAGATGTATAAACATCTAGAAAACCAGATCCTCGAAGAAAAGAAGGGCAGATAGAAAAAGATGACAAGAACAAGAATAAAGGAAGAAACAAGAAGAAACAAAAAGGCAAAAAGACCTGCAGATCCCCCGAAAAAAGCGATGATGCTACCCAAACCATCTTTTTCGCCATCCTCGTCGCTCGGCACGCGCGAGCCGTTCAACTTGGCCCGTTCCCACCATCTTTTCTGCCAACGATAAGCTGCCAGGCACTTTGATTCCTTTGGACGGCAAAGAGGCAAAATCTGGACCAATCTCTGCGCTTCTTCGCGGTCAAGGGCTGGGCCGACGTGGGGCGGCGGGAACAAGCCGGGGGGGGGAGGCCGTTGGACGGCTTCTTGCGAGTTGCATAAAGGCTTCTTGAGAGGAGGCTTGAGAGGAGGCGTTCAGGCTTCTTCTGGTGGCATTGTTAGTCATGGATTGTATGTGTATGGCTTTTCAGCCACATACTCTAATCAGGAGGAAATCTGAACTCTCATGCTTGTTTGTTTGCGGTATAAGGCATCACTACGCTGGGAACAGAGGATGTCTATTGCTTTTGAAGAGCTACAACTTGTTTTCACGACTCTCTATTACATCTCAATATACACTCAGCCAGAACATTACGATTTACTAATTATTTTTAAAACACGCTTTGTACATGTACAGGCGAGCCTCTCTGCTACAGCTTGAAGATACAACTCGGAGTGTAGCTGTGATAGAAAGAAAGTCACGCAAGTGCTGTTGGCAGCCTCTATGGACGAATGTCTACAGAGCCATTCACATCTTGATAACGCCTCAAGTCGGCAAAGAACCGCCAATCTTCATGACGACCAAGGCCACAATTATCGAAAGCAGACCACTCTCACTGATGAACGAGATGCCTCGCTCCAGATTCAGAACTCCTGGTCTCCTGAGAGATCCACGCCCAACCCACTGTTTGCTTCACTTCTCTGTCCCTTACCAGAGTCACCCTCCTGCCATCCGGAGCTCTTGCCTGTGTCTGCCAATTACGAAATACCAGGACCTTGAAAGCTTCCCTAGGTACAGCAACATGAAGGGTTGCCGCGCAACGGGTCCTCCAGCCGTCACTATTCCCATTGCATCGTCCTCCAAAAAAAGTCAAACACACACTATCACCAACAAGGACCTACACAATGTGAACAAACTCTAACAATCAAGCTCTATGGCAACGGCTTGATCTCGAAAGAGCACAATGGCGGCGCCAAGTCTTGTCTGCTTTTTTTTATGTTTACTCTTCCCTTGTATAAAGCCTGTCCCCTCCCTCTCTCTCTCGCCCATCTCTCCTTCAATCCCATCGCATTCTCTGTCTTCTCAGTCTTCTCAGCTCCATCCATAACTCTATACTCTCAATCGCTTCAAATAACGTACGCATTCTCAATATTAGCTGACCATTCGATATCCATTCGCAATGTGTCGATCTCGCTGCCTCTTCGGCTTTTTCCTTCTTGGTCTGAACTCCCTGTCCTCAGGGGCACCTTTACCCGGTGGCGAGGAATTGACCACCCCGAAACTCGTCCTTCATGGGGAAGATGAGTTTGTTGCAGGCAACTCGAGCTTGCTTGAAACACATGAGTATGAGAGATCATCGCCTGCAGCGGATCCTCAACACATCGACGAGACATATCTATCTCTCGTCAACGGCAGCCCCTACATCTGGTCCAAAAAATATCTTCATCAATACCAGATGCCTCAGTGGGAGGAAGATTGGCCCCAGTTCGTCTATCCAGGAGAATCAGTCTCCATCCTGATCCAGCCAACACACGGAGCCGGTAACTGGGCGGACTCCGCGGCTGAAGTCCAGTACTCCCTCAAAGGCACCTCCCAACCAATGTCCTTCATGGTCAAGTTCAACAACCGGGGCTCCAGCTCCCTCAAGGTCGAGTACCACGACGAATTCTCCTCGATTAACAACGCCAAGGGCACCGTCCACGACTTGGGCATCAACAGGTACCCTGGCGGCTCGGCTTTTATTCTTTCCGGCAAGGAGGGCGAGTTCATCACAAACGATCCTCCCATCGGCTGGATGCAGACTCTGCTCCCCCAGCTCGAGAAGAAGCCTCTTCGGGAGATTATCCTCCCGAGATCTCACCACAGCGGCCTGTGGGGACACTTCAAGAAGGTCGGCCTCGCAACACCGGCCAATGCCCAGACACAGACGGTCCAACTAAACGACCAGCTCGGCGACGGTGGCATCCGGGTCATCGACTTCCGGCCCCTGAGAACAAAAGACGGCTATCGCGAGGTTCATGGGACCCGCATCCTCGATCTCTTCCACGGCGTCATGGGAACTTCCCTCAAAGACATGATCAAGATCGTCAACGACTTCAACCGCCAGAACCCCGGCGAGCTCATCATCTGGGACGTCCACGGCTCCCAAGGATGGAACGCCGAACGCGACTACCGCCCCCTCGACCAAGAGGACCGCGTGGCACTGTACGAAGAGTTCAAGGCGCTGGAGAACCGCATCCGCGTGCGCGGCGAGGGCTGGGACCTCTCCAAGTTGGAGCTGGGCGAGTTCATCGGCAACAAGACCTCTGCCGTCATCGTCAACTTCGACGACAAGTGGCGCAAGATGGACAGCGACCTGTTCCCCGGCAGCACGCAGGGCTTCATCACGGGCGCCATCTTCCCGCTGCGTCACCCCTGGACCAACACCGACCAGATCGACCACATGGTCCAGCACCAGGTCAACGAGTACCGCAAGACCCGGCCGGTGCCGCAGAGCCCGATTCACATCACGGAATGGCTCTTGACGCAGCAGGGCCTCGGGGCGGCGGTGCCCATTCGGCCCATTACGGAGCTGGCACTGTCTGCGTGGAGGACTCTGTTTCATGAGCTTTGGATATCGACGACGAGCGACTCTTATCCTAGCTGGATATCGGTGGACAATGTGCGCGGGAACCAGCTCAAGGCGCTGGTCATGGCGATGAACCACTGTCTTGTGGCCAAGCAGTGTGGTAATCTGGGCGGCAAGGTGACGCTGGATGATGTGTCGGGAGGAGGACGTGCCTCCTGAGTAAAATAGATTGTATAATATGTGCTGGGCGAAGCGATGGCGATCAGCGTCATGCGGCTTTGGGACTGAGATTTTATGAGCATGGGTGAGTAGTATATAGAGACATAGCGGTGCAAAATACTTGAGCGAATTTGATGTTTTTCATTCAATCACGCTTGAGTTGTTGTATTTTCCATGAGTGCACATCATCTGCTAGAGCTCAAGGCGACGACATCACAAGCACGGAGTAAGAACTGCTTGGGAAACCCGGCGCAGAACCAAGGCAAGCTCCAACTGTCTTCAAAACCCCAGAGTTATTTTTTCAAGATGAAGCAAGAAGCAATGTTTAAAAGATGAGGTCTACATCTTGAACCGTCTATAATGCAGACGCCGTTGGTTGGTGTCGCTCCTTATCAAGCAGGCGCCGAGTTTCTTCGGGGCCGGCCGGCACCGGAGCTCACCGCCAAGCCTCCGGAGTAGGTAGTGGTGACGCGATAAGGTGCATTGAAGGAGGGATGCCCTCAGATCCGTCTTCTTGTCTGTGTTTCCGTCTTCAATGCACCACCTCTCTTCAATACGTAATCTCATAACGGATCTCTCTCCCCTTATATTCCAATCATTGACGACGAATCAAGGTGGACTGTGCTAAAAACAACTGCGTATACCTTAATCCGGCCTCATCTCAGCCACAAACCATCAACCTCCTCCCAACTCTCTCAAGACAAACCTCCAGTCCACTCAACGCAATGGCAATCCAAATCCCCATTGGCACCCTCGACATACAAATCACCGCCGAGCGTCTCACCCAAGAGGCCTTCTTCCCCTTCGGAGACGTAATCTCCAACCCACGGCCCGACGTGCACCCCTCATCCTTCGACGCTCACGCCTCCTCCCTCCCGCCCAACGCCTTCTCCGCCAACCAAGGCTCTGCGATCCAATACCGAAATGTCAGCCGCCTCAAGAATCTCTACGACCAAGCGCCCAGCGGCAAAGGCGAGCCCATCATGAGCGTATTCGTCTGCGCAGCTAGAGGCGGCACCGACACTTCTTCACCACAGTCGTCTTCGTCCTCCTTCTCCTCTGGGGGAAACACATTCACCGTGCGCCACCTCGAGCGCCACCCCTTCACCGCACAAACCTTCACCCCCATCAAATCCACCGCATCAACATACCTCGTCATCGTCGCCCCCAGCCTCCCGCCCAACCCCCGAGACAAACACCTCCCCGTTCCCTCCGGCGAAGGGCTACCCGGGAGCGGCCTTCCGGATCTCGGGCGTCTCCGCGCCTTCATCGCCACGGACAGCCAGGCCGTGACCTACGGCGCGGGGACCTGGCACTCGCCCATGGTGGTGCTGGGGCAGGCTGGAACGAGGCTGGACTTTGTGGTGTCGCAATTTGCGAGCGGCGTCGCCATTGAGGACTGCCAGCTCCTGGAATTTGTGTCGGAGGGCAGTGCTGAGCCTATGGTTCGGGTTAAGATTCCGCTTAGAGACTGGTCGGTCAAGTTATAGGGCTTCAATATATCAGTTGCACTTGTAATACTTCCTGTTCTCTACCCTGGTCTATGACCGGAAAATATCTTGACAGCCGGCCGTTTCATATTGGACTTCACCACAGCCTCAACCCCATTTCATTCAGCCCGTAAATCTGATATCGCGAAAACCTCATTGGCCGCTTAGTCATCTCACATGCTTCATCTTGTGCGAGGTGAGGCGGGGAGTTGCGTGTCATGCTCAGGTGAGATCCAAGGGCGCAGCACAATTAGATAAATAGACCTGGGAGTATCAAAAGAGTTGATATTATAGAATTCTCAAATTTTGTTACTTCTTTACTCAAGAAACAACATGGGAAGCACAATGTATTCCACCGACGCCCAAAACAAGCTCGAAGACCTCTCCGGCATCGTCCTGAAACCAGGCGAGAACCCCTACGATGCCTTCATTCAAGCCTGTGATGGCAAGCCCGTAAGTGTTGACATATCCCAAACCCATACACACCACTCATCTTTCCAAGGCGCAAGATCCCCCTGTCATCTGAGATACTAAGTATGCCCTTGTAGGAACAAATCCGAGCCCTGTATCACGCTCACCGCACCAAACGCAACGGCCTCCAGAAGGAAAAGTTCCTTTCCCCAGACTACAAGCAGCTCGTCATCGACCAGTACCTCCTCCGCCTCGAGAACCCCAGCATCGAGCCTGGTTTCCGCGATGAGCGCAACTGCCTCGTGATATGGGCTCGTCCTCCGAACCACGTCATTGAGCTGGCTGCAAAGATCCAAGCACTCCTCCAACAAGCTTCACCAAGTGCGTCTTCCGTCTTTTACACAACGTCAACATCAAAGACAGTCACTAACAAGCTTCTTGCCTCTCTAGGAGTCTGGCTCATGCCCACCCACAGGATGCATCTGACAACCCTCGAAATCACCTTCTCCAAAACCCCCGAGGAAATCGGATCCCTCGTCTCCATCATCCGCCCAGCCGCCCCCTCCATCGCCTCGTACACGCACAGCCACCGCTCTCGTCTCGTCAAGCCCATGGTCTCATACGACCTCTCCGCCTTCGCCCTCTCGTTCCTCCCCGCTTGCGGCGAGCCTCCTCTCTCTCCGGCCCCAGTTGCTCCCGACGTGCCCGTGAACGGGCCTGTTACCCAGGGCGACGCCTACACGTATCACCATCTTCGACGGGACATCTTCGATAAGGTCAAGGAGGCTGGGTTGGAAGTCGCTTCGCGGTATCAGGTTCCTAGCGCGCATATTACGTTGGGGAGATACTTGACTGACGAAGACCATGACACTCCTGAGAAGAGAGAGAGGTGGGTCAAGGCTATTGATGACATCAACGCCTGGCTGGAGAGTGAAGTATGGGACCAGAAGGATGCTCAGTTCATTGGTGAATGGGTTGTTGGACAGGAGAAGGGGCTGGATGTGCGGAATGGCACGCTGTGGTATGGAGGTGGCCGAACCATTGTGCTTGGCGAGGGCTTCTAGGTGGGATAGAGATCGGGGTAGTAGAATCCTGGGTCTAGACAGCGCAAATGATAGACGGGGAACAGACATAAAGACAGCATAAACATCATATGTGAATGCTCTTTTGAGCGGGTTGGTATTCGGCTTCTTCCATGCAAGCTAGTCTGAGCCCTTCTCCGTGATGTGAAAAGTTGCCCAGCAAAGTGACACCGGGCCCATCGTGAATTGGAATCTCGTCCCCAGGTTGGCTGTGCTTCTTCTCTCCACCCCTAACACCGTGACCAGTACCGAGAAAATGCGCGTGAGTTGCGGTCATGAAGAAAGCTTTTTTATTCGTTTCCTATGAGCCGCTGTCCCCTAAACAAGGACCAGTAACCCCCCCCTTCGCCAAGTTCCATGATGCCCGTATGCCGCAAGGAGAAGCATAAGAATTGGTAAGACCGGAAAACAACGCATTTAGAACACCAGAGCCGCACCCTTCGTCTTCTTGTCACCACTGTAGCCGCAGTCAGCATCCGCTTCTCTCGCATCGTGTCGTCGTCGGCGTCCACATACCCCAGTTCGAAGTGCTTGCATCGCTTCAGGGCCAGCTGCAACTTGGTCTTGCACTTGACGCACTCCAACCGCAGCACGACCTTCTTGGTGGTCTTGGCCTTCTTGTGGAAGACGGGCTTGGTCTGACCACCATAACCGCTCTGCTTTCTGTCGTAACGTCGCTTACCCTGGGCGAACAGGGAGGCCTTGCCAGCCTTGTACTGGGTGACCTTGTGCTGGGTGTGCTTGCGGCACTCCTTGCCCTTGCAGTAGGTGTTACGGGTCTTGGGAATGTTGACCTAATCCGAGAGAGAAACAGTCAGCCATGTGATGGATCGCGGGTTGCTTGAGAGTGAAAGGTGCGAGATCGAAGCGGTCGTATCGTCCAGCACAAAAGGCAGTCTTTGTCGATTTCGATTCCATCAATTTCTCCGACCCCAAGCAGCTAAACAGTTTCGTAGTTTCACGATCGCATAACTGATGTTTGCCGAGAATTCTTGATGCAGCGACAGTCATCTCTTCATTGCAGCCCTCTCCCCCCACAGACATCCGATGCCCAGGAAAGAAAACGTCGGTTCTTGATCGCGAAGACTGCCATTCGTGCGGACGCCGGAATCATTCGAGAAATATCGTGTTGGTGAAATCGAGTGTAAGGGGAATTGACTGAGCATCAGCAATAGTCGCGACCGAAAAACGTACCATTTTGACGACGGTGTGCGGTGTCGTTACTTGAGTGGTTTGGTGATGCAAAGTTCCCAGAGGTAAAGCGAAATTTGGGAGAGTTTGGTGATTTCTCGCTTTGTGGGCGATAGGGTCAGCGCTATGCCTGATTGGGGCTTCGATAACCAGTGTGGCTTGCTTCGGTGAGTCAGGATTTCTGCCTCGTTTGTTGGGCCGCAAGAATTCTTCACCAGCCACGCACTCACGGAAAGTGTGGCGCATGCAGTCCCCCCCCCCTTGTCCGGACCCCACCATGGGAACAGCCATTGAGCTGGGAAGGCCAGTTAATGTCAAGGTACGGAAAGTTGGTGATGCTACTCCTTGTTGTTGCTGTGATTCTCTCTCCAAGACACCATATCCCGTAACATCACCAAAGCCGTCAGTCGCCAGCCGCCGAGATGGATCCCTATTCCGCAGAGGGCGAATTGATCAACATTCACACCCACTTCTACCAGTCACAATACCAGCAGGTCATCGACTTCGACACATCATCCTTCGCCCCCGAGAACGCCATTCCCGCGCGAGTGCTGAAGCTGCGAGCCCGCCTCGCCCTTGGCCAAGCCGAAGATGTCCTCGCAGAGGTTCAGGGCGAGACCGTCCCCGATCTAGAAGCCGTCGGCGCGCTGGCCGAATACAACTTGGGCAAGACGGATTCGGCGCTGAAGACAATCGAGAAGCTGGCGGCATCTGCAGGCGACAATGTCACTGTTCAGGTCGTTGGCGGGACGGTCCTCCATGCGGCTGGCAAGTCGGAGGAGGCGCTTGCGCTGCTTTCCAAGCACCAAGGAAGCTGTGAGACCCGTGAACACCTCACCGTGTCGGCCATGACTCTGACAGTATACTAGTGGACGCTGTCGCCCTCATTGTCCAGATCCACCTGCAACAGAACCGAACCGACCTCGCTCTAAAAGAAGTCACCGCCGCGCGGAGATGGGCGCAGGATAGTCTCCTGGTGAACCTGGCCGAGGCATGGGTTGGGGCTCGAGTGGTAAGAGAGGTGGCAGAGTGGCAGGGTGTTATACGAACGCTAACTCCATTGTTACAGGGCGGCGAGAAGTATCAACAAGCGTTCTACGTCTATGAGGAGCTTGCCCAGGGCTCTTCAACATTTTCAATACAGAGCCTCGTCGCTCAGGCAGTTTGCGAGATACACCTGGGTCGCCTCGAGGAGGCCCAGTCCGCCCTGGAGCAAGCTCTACAGAAGGAGCCTTCAAACGCAGAAGGCATCGCCAACCTGGTGGTGCTGAATTCCATCGCAGGGCACAACAACACCGAAGAACTTCTCGAGTATGCATGCCTCTCTGTTTTCATACGATCTGCGGGCTAACAGGATTCAGGTCACTAAAGAAGGTGAACCCTCATCACCAACTGGTGCTGGATCTGGAAGACAAGAGCAGCCTGTTCGATAAGGCTGCCGCAAAGTACAGCGCCAAGGCGCGATCATAGACGAGTACCGAGTCACACGGCCAATGACAGCGAATGATTCTTACGATTGGCAAGATTCAGCCAGAAAAGGCCCGTTTCCCAGTCGTAGCGGTTGGCACGCGAAGAGCTTACCGGCCAATTTAAGGTCAAACTCACAGTTCTTGAGTTGGGACACAGGCGTAAAAGTCGCACTTCACCAAGAGACGAGGGTTCAATATTTTAAGCTGCCTGAGGCGGCTGCAACTACCATGGACTTTTTTTTTTTCTTCTTTGAAAGTGGTCATCTTTCTAGAAAGATAGTAGCAAGATAATAATACAGCGACTGAAAGCTCAAACTCTTGCTATGCGCTCACCGCACCGGCCGCTCCAGCTTCTACCCTAGATTTTCCAATGAAAGTCCAAGATCAAGATGCGCAGCCAGCGAACGTCTGTCAAGATGATGATATCCTAGATGATAACATCTCTCCTTGGCTCTAATTATCAATAAAAAAAAAATCTTCGCTTCCCCGGCTTCCTGCGAAATCCGACTCAGGGTTCCCCATATGTGTATCCCACTCCCCCTATCCAACCTGCTCCAATTCTTCATCCGAGATGTAGAGCTGCAATCGAACATTTGTCTAGAATGCCGTCACCTCTTCAGCATCTCGATGAAAAAGCTGCACCTCGTTCGCCCGACACCCGTCGTCATTTCCAGCAACAGCCACAGATCCCGACTGTGTCCCGCCCACCCGCCCTGAATCTCCCCCATACCCCGATCCCAGACCCATAGAGAGCTGCTGATCCGAATCTGAGCATACACCTTCCAAAGAAGCACAAGGATCATCGACTTCACGCAAAAAACAGAGACCAACCTCAGTAGAAGCATTCGCATTCCCGCCCTGAGAATCACTCGCAACAGCTCCTTCATCCCCCCTCTGCTCATCCAAGCATCTCCCCAGCGGAACCTCAGTATAATACTTCTTATACTTGAGCAACGTCAAAGAGTACTCCTCCACGTCCTCCGCCCCGGGAATCGTATGCCTGCTCAGCAGCGACGAGTTCGATCCCGCAGACGATATCGTCGCGACGGAGTGGACCGACTTCAAGTCGTCCCTCGAGGTGTCGGCGTTGGTGGCAGCGGACTCGAGCCAGGCGACGATGGATCGCACCGAGCGGCCGTCTTTGGTGGTCATTCTTGATGTTGGCGTGGTGTGGATGCTGCTGCTGGGGGGGAGACGGGTGGGCGAGATGCGTTGGCCAATGTTGGATGAGAAGCTCCTGGGCAGGCCCTTCAGTTCTTTCTTTCTGTTGATGACGCTTTCGTCGGTGTGGTGGGATTTCTCATCGTCTTCGATGTCGTCTGCCGCCATTTTCGTAGTTCGCGCACTGGATGATGACTTTTCCTGCCCATGTTGAGGAGAGAAACAGACTGAGCGCGAGCTGGTGAATTTCGGATTTCACATGATACAGTGCAATAGGTCTTCCTCGCAGCTGCGAGACAGGTGGCACGGGTTCAGAGTCAAGTAAAGCAAAAGTGAGCATGCAGGCAAACTGGCCCTTGTCCGCGTTCTTGAATTCTATTTCCTTGTTCAAACCACGTTAAAACGCCGTAAATCCTGCAAAAAAACGGAACAAAAACATCCCGCTCTCTGCTGTACAACGCAGGAATACCACCAGATCCCTTCTATATCGAAACGGTTTTGTAGTCCCCATGTATCCGCCGTACACGCATCGCTTGCGCAATCATGGCCACAGCCGCCGGGGAGAGAGCCGCGCAATTCTTCGCGCCCTCTGTCCAACTGCACACTGCATGTTTCCCTCTCTCTTTCTAAATCCTTGAAAATCGCTGTTCAGAAGGACGCTTGTTTATTTCTTCTTGGGGCCCAGGCGGGGGGCGCCGATGTTGGCACCCCGCAGCTTGACGTTGAGCACCCGCTCCATCTTGGAGAGAATGTTCTGGTCGGGCGCGGCAGTACCGCGCTCGTATGAGGCGACAGTGGCAGCGGTCTCGCCAATCTTCTTGCCCAGCTCAGCCTGGGTCATGGTGGGCTCGAACTTCTGGCGGCCCTGCTCAATGGCCTTTCCGACTTCCTTTCCGACCGTCTTGGGCTTGATGATGTCGTCGGAGCGGTCGACCTTTGTGAGACGCTGGCCCTCAGTACCACCAACCTAGAAAGATTTCCATGTTAGCTCTGCGTCCGCTGATGGTTGGGCATCAAAATTTTGACAGGCGCTGACATACCGAGTTGGCAGTGGAGTACTTCTTCTCTGTGGCAATGGCAGCACCAGCTCGCTGGGCAGCGTTCAGCGCACTCTTTCCTCGGATGACGGTCTCGCGGTCCGAAGCGCCAGGACCGCGAACGCGGCTTCCAATCTTGGTGGCGGAATCCCAGTCGAGGTTAGACATGATGAATGACGTGGTGTTTTTGGCTTGTCTGATGTGCGAAAGCGGCCAGAAATGACGCTGAGAGGACCCGAGATTGTCGCGTAGGGTTGGAGAGAAGCAGTTTTTCTTTGGAGCGTCGGACGCTGGGAGTTGGATTGTTTGGAGCAGAAAAAAGGATGTGACAAGAGGAAGCGTCAGTGACGGAATGGATTATATAGCAGCAGTGCAAAGTATTCGGGCTGTAGTAATACACTGTATTATGGTCGGAGGCAAGGGCGAGAATAAGAATGCAAACGGCTGGCAATCTGACTCAATCGGCAAGCCAGATTTAGTCGTCGGCGCCTCCGTGGGGCGTCGCATCGCCGCTCATGGAATGTGCTAGACTTCCCCGGCTTATCTAAGGCAAAGACGGTGTCCCATTGGCTGAGCCGGCCTTGATGACTAAGGATGGCTGTGACCAATTGCGTGTCTGTCCCTGAAAGACCAATAATTGGGATGAAGCACCTTGATGGCCATCAGTGAGTTTCGAGGGGGATTTCCTTCTGTGACGTTGAGCGGATTTCTCTCTTTTCCTTGCTTCCTCTATTGCTACATGCCGTGACGTGAACTTGTGCGACCGCACTTATTGTCCAGCCCTTTACGCGGACTCTATCTCGACGTCGACTCGAAGCCAGGCACGGATATCTGCAGCATGCCGGTATCCCTATGGCTGGCTGCCGAACCAGATCTGTGATCTTCTGTCGCTGATTGGGCTTCATGGAGATTTCAGATGACTGCTTGTATCACCATCTGCCGTCTTCGGGCATCTCGTGAGATGCCATCTATCTGATCACCATTATTCTGATTTGGCTCGCTTTCAGCCTGAGCCACTCACTCACTCATGCTGTTTCGCTACGACGGCATCATGCCCAGTGACCTTGGCTACAGCTTGCCGGTCGAGAGCTGAATCATTGCTGACCGTCTTGGTATGTCAATGACACTTGGGCGGTGGACTACCAGGCACCTCGCGCAGAGGTGAGCGGATCGGATCTTGCGTGACACAGCAGACGACATGGCACGCCTTCTCATATCGGACCGAGTACCTGCTACATCTACCGATATCAGGTTCCGAAACCCCGCGAACACATTATCCATCTATCGTCTAGCAAGGTCCATCATACCTGTTGGAAGTCCCCTGAGACCACGGAAGCTTCTGATATCGACAATCGCCCAGTGCCGGTTTGCCTTTCGATTCTGGGCACAGATTGCTTTGGCCGCCTTCTGACGGCATAACACTGACTCCTTTCCGGATGAAGTTATTGAACAGGACGCATTTTGGGCCAATAGGTATCAAGCAGGATGCTGCCCACTCATCTTCGCGAAGGAACATCCTTGGTCTGGTCGTTGTGACCAGTCACTCGTCTAGAGCTACATGCTCTATGCTGATACGAGCCATTCAGAGATACTTCTCGCAAGTACGCTGCTGATACTCGAAGAAACTTGGAGCCTATTTTCCGCCAATTTTCGCGAATACGCCGAAGAATTGTCAAAACTGTGTTTTGTGACACTCGGGTCAAGTGGACATCCAGTGAGGAACGACGGAACGTTCGCCTCATCACAAGCGACGGTCTCATCTCAAAGGAAACGATCGTGAAGATACGGACTTCACACGTCCAGTTTCCGTGGTCAATGAGCCGCATGGCCTCGAGGCCAATCAGGCAATGTGGCGGAAAGCTGCACCGATGCATCAACTTCAAATGCTATTGAGAGCATTCCGAGAGGACATCATCGCCTTTGGGTGAGCCGATGGTTATGCACCGCGTTTCGAGCCAATCCATCGGGATACAATGTCGACCCGCAGGGGCTCAAGGGGCTATACGCCCGACGGCTTGGGCAGTTTCGGTTGGGTCGGACGACCCTCAGCGTTCGAAGCCTTTTGAGGTAATCCCTCATGCATGCGCTCGTTTTGCAGCACTTCGTGAAGGAATCCCGGCTCGGCAGCGCTATGCTGATGGTGTTCTCTTCGGGCAATCTTAGCGTCGCATGGGGGGGTTTAGATGCAGCAACTTTCGCAGAAGATCAACTGCTCATTCGCGCACCTAAGGGTTGCAAGCTGACTATACAGAACTGTTCAACCAGCGGGAAGAATTGTTCCATGTCATTTGCGGATGCTGCTGACTGCTCAGATTGCCCCCTCTTTGCCTCCCTCTTTGGCTATCAACGCTTCTTCTCGCTTCTCCTAGGATTTCGACGTGCCGGCCTCGGTAGATGCGGTCCGGGAAGCGGACTGTATGTTTCCCTATCATGTCAGAACATAGAACATCAAGACCGAGACATATCAGCAAGGATCAGGCACGGTCCCGCAGAAATGATTTGAGTTTCTGATTGCCGAAAGCCCGGGGGCGTCAGCATCTTACTGATACACGAGTTACCGCAAACTCCCATCGACGGTGTCGACAAAGCAGTTGGACTAGGTTATGGCAGCAATCCGACTGGGCAAATTTCGGCCTTGGGAAGAACCCTCCGTCGTATCGGCGGCGGCGGGCCCATACCCTCATGATGCGTCCAGAACAGAGCTGCACGCCTGCAGCCCATTCCAAATTCTTCTCACTGCTCGACATGCTTGCCGCATCGATTAGTCCGGAGCCACTTTTTCGCCCCAAAATCAACCCCATGACAAATAGTCGAGGCCAATAGCGAGCGCTCTACGGCAATGGGACAGGGAGTTAGCGTCCTGATGCTTCTTTGCCCTGATGCTGGCAATGAGAAGCTTTCGACGAGACGACGCAGAGAAGCCTTCGGTTCGGACAATCGGACGAGCTGACGCCATGGGTCGAAATACTTTGTCTGCTACGATGCTCCCGGGATGAGGTCACTGAAGAGATACTCCTCTTGACTGAGGATATAAAGAGCTGTCGATTCCTCTCTCTCTCCCAAGCCATTGGTATCTCGAATTCCTACCATACTCGAAGCGACAGCGCTCCGCATCCACAAACTTCCAGCGCAATCCCACGTCATTGCCGCCGCCGTGGCCCTCGTCCAACCCCGCCGAAGCTGAACTCCCGCCCTTGGTACGCCTCCATCTTTGTGTTACCCCGCCAATCCCGTCCCATTTCCACGCGTGAAGCTCCAATAGCTATCTCTTTATAAAAAGCTATATCCTGTTCCGTGCTTCCATTTTGGCAACATCTTTGCAATTCCTCTCTCCCAAGCTTGGATTTGACCCTCTAACCGCAATTCTACCCATATAGAATCAACACCACAAGCTCAAAACACCATGCCTCTCACCGGACACTGCCTGTGCAAGGCCGTCACCTACACGGCCGACGTCGACGCCCCCCTCCTCACCGGCTACGACCACTGCGACGACTGCCAGCGCCAGTCCGGCTCAACCTACTGTACGCACACGCCTCCCAGCTCCCTCTCCCCTCCCAGTCTCGAATCACTCCCTGCAGTTTCGAGTTATCCCTGAGGTGACGTTGAATTGGACTAATCAAACCGGTTCCCTCTACAGCTCTCGTCGCCGTCGTCCCCAAGGCCTCCCTCACCATCAACGGCCCTGTCAAGAAGTGGACCGGCACCGCCGCCTCCGGAAACGCCGTCCACCGCCTCTTCTGCTCCGAGTGCGGCTCTCCCATCGCCCACGACCCCGATGCTGCTCCCGAGATCATTGCCCTCAAGGCCGGCACTCTCGATACCGAGATTAAGAAGAAGCTGAAGCCTGTCAGTCGCCTCACCAACCTGCCTACAAATTCTCTCCAGGAGATTTTGCATCTAACCCGTTCTATGTAGGACACCGAAATCTGGACCGCTGGCAAGCTGCCTTTCTGCCAGGAGAAGCTCGCCAAGCCTTTCGAGTTCATGCCTCAGTAGACGACAAGGGAGAGAAGGAGGATCATGTGTTGATGTGCTCAGGCCGTACTAGCTCAAACAATAAATAATGTCAAACAATGTTTCGTGTAACAAACCGTCCGTCTCGCATCGTCAATGGACTCATCAGCATTGTACGACTGTTCGCTGCTCAACTTCCCAACCAGTCGATAATTCTCTTGACCAATTGTCAGTCTCGCAATATCGTGGACTCAACGACATGCCGTAATTGTGCTTTGCCCAGTCGCGCATGCAGCGCCACAAACAAGAAATCAAGAGGAGGAAGGGCAACGAAGCTTATATGCATCACACATGGGGAAACGCAACCTGCAACTCTGGAGCATCACACACGGGGAACCACGACTTGCAACTCTGGTCAAGACAGCCCCAAAGTCATTCATCCTGCACAAGAGAAAGGATTCGAGCTCGCATAGATCACACACAAGAGACAAGACGAAAAAGGTGGAAATCGTCACAGCACTCATCACGCATCAAAGTGGGCAAAGTCTTTGGTGGGCATTTGAGGTTGTATTGATCATACTCCATGGCTAATGATACTCGCGGGAAACCACTCCTCCTCTCCCCAAGCCCCTACCAGGATCTCAACCACCCGCCCATGCCAACTCGTCTCCTTCACAGCAAGCCCAAGATGATGCCGCCAGCAAAGACCAAAGCCATTCCGGAACTCGAGAACGTCGAAACGGCAGCAGATCTGTCGGAGGCAACGTCGACATCTGGGGACTCGCGCAGCAAATCGTTGAAAATGGTCGAATCGGATGCGGGCGAAGCGGTCGGGACAGTGGCAGCGTCCTCATCACTAGACTTCTGAAGCCCGGTTGGTGAAGGGCCGGCACCGGTCGCGCTCACGCTCACAGTGGCGGGGGGAACGACCTGATTGGGATCAGAAACGGTGATGGTAATGATGGAGGGAGTGGGAGCGGTCGGTACCGGAGCATCCTGAGAGATGGCCAGTCGGCGGTCGTCATCGCAGGCCAACTGTCGAATAACGGCGAAGATTCTGCGCCAGAGGTCTCGGACTTCGCGGCCGAAGCCGTGGTCCAACAGGCACCGCTGGCAGTCGAGGAAATCATCGAGGCCATCGCCGCCGCAAACGCACTCGGAGCGGGCGCTAAGGTAGGCGGCGGAGAATCGGCGGTCATCGTCGAATTGGCATGTGTTGTCGCGGAAGATGATCTCGACGCAGGGAAAATCGTCGTACTCGTCGTCATCGCTGAAGAGCACCTCGCTGAGGGTCTTCCCACCGAGGTCGAAGGAAGAAGCAGAGGCGACGGACATGAAAGCCGCGGCGGCAGCGAGAACGGTGGTAGCGAGGAACTTCATGATGAATATGGCTGACGGTAGAAGCTGTGGTGCTGGATGTGACGAAGATGTGGCCTTCAAAAAAAAGAAAAATAATGTATGTGAGCAAAGAAGCTGAGCGATGAATGAATGCTGTGATGGACGAGGTGGAAGAGAAGAAGATGAAATTCGGGGGAGACGCGGGCTTTATATACCCAGAGGGTCATCTGGCTCCTTCCTCGTCCTGGAACAGAGTTTGGCGTTCTTCCCTCGCGGAGGCGAGGCAATTGAGCAGTTGCGTCCTCGTTGGCGACGTTCCGGCGGAAGGAGTCTGGCAACGGCGGAAGTCGCCTGGCAATGGAGGAAGTCGGCAGTCCACGGAGGAAGCAGGTGCTGCGTCTCGACCCGTCGATGGAGGAAGCAGGCTCCTGTGAGCTGTCAAGCATGGAAGGTACTCGGGTGGTCATGCCATTCGTTATCTGAGTCTCCTGCGCGTCTATGTTGGTGAATCGTATCTACATGAAGGAGTCGTCCCGCCATTGTGCCAACAGATCCTTGGCTCGTCAAGTCATCACGGACCTGGAAGCAAGAGAAAAGAAAACCCAGTCTGCATCTCCCGCGCTCAACGCCGCAAGTGTCTATTATTGTCCGTTCCGTCATTACGCAAATGGATCTGGAACCTCCTCCCTTACCACATGTGCCCCGAAAGAAGAAAGAGAGATCCCGCAACGCCGCCCAGCGCCAGCCAGTGGCTGCAGCGCATCGAGCCGGCAGCTGCGCTCTTGTTCGGAGCCTCGGGCTCTGGCTGCTGCTTCTGCAACGAGTTGGTCTCGGATGCCGAGGAGGTGAAGCAGCTCGCTGTGCCGCACTTGTAGCCGCTGGGACAGCAGCCGGCAACCGCTCCTGCGTCCTTTCCGCAGAGGAACCAGCCGCTGGCACACTCGTCCGAGGCAGTGGCGGTCGGCACGTCATTTGCCGGGACAACGACAGTCACGCCATGGGAGGCAATGGTGGTCGACGGCGCCGGGCAGGAGAGAGTCTGGCAATCGCGGTCGGTGCGGCAGCAACCACCTCCGTGAGTGGCCAGGCAGCCGTAGAAGCCGGTGGGGCAGCCGGTCTGGGTCTCGCCCGACCGGGTCGTAGATCGGGGAGGAGCCGACGGGGTGGAGGAGAAGGCGGTGGAGGAGACGGAAGACGAAGACGAAGACGAGACCGAGGCAGAGGTGGAAGTCACGTCCGTGGGCCGCCATGGCGGTGCTCCGGTGGCCCCAGAGGCTGAGGCAGTCGAGGTACTGTCAGTGTCTGCATGTGAAAGGTAAGGTATGGCCGAAGGAGGGAGAGGAGCGTCGGTGATTGTCAGTCACGATCACGCTCAACGGATTCCAATTACCTGTAGGGACGCTTGAGTGCGCCTGGGAGGCACTCGAAGGCGATGCGGTCGGTGTGGGCATAGCGCTTGCTGAAGCGCTTGGAACGCCTGCATGTCGTCTTGTGAGCTTGAAGATCACAGCTGATGGACGCTGGGCGTAGCCTCTCATCTTCACCTACATCCTATGCCCAAGCAGACGTATCCAGGGATGCAGCAGCCGCCACCGAGATCCGCTGGGCAGCTCACGGCATCCGAGGGGCAATTGGCGATTCCTCCTCCGCACGTGGCTCCGTCAGGGCAGCACGCAACCTGTCCGGCATCTGAGTCCGACACGTCGGTGCAGTACGTCCCGTCCGGACAGCACTTATTATCTGCGCCAATGCTGGAACAGCTCTCCATTCCGCTAGGGCATGCTGCTCGGTTCTGGAGAAGTCCCAACACATTTGCCGCGCGTCGAAGCAGGTTCTCTTCTGAGTGGTGAAAGTGGTTCGAGAAGGTCGGGCGATAGCGCTTCGTGGAGTTGAGGGAGGAATCTTCGTCGTCGTCATCGAGCCACAGATTCGCAGGCCCGTAAGAGGTCAACTGAGGAAGTGCTTCGAAGGCGAGGTGATCGGGAAACAACTTTTCGTTTGGATTGGGCAACTGCTTCTTGATGGCCGTGGCCACAGGTTGCTCTGCTGCCACCTCTGACACGAGGGCGAGGAGGGCTGCTGGTAGGAGAAGCATTTTGTGAAGGGTTGTCATCGCGGGGGGGCGGTCAGCGCCTTTGAGAGTCGTGGAAGCCCGTAATGCCAATGAATGGTGTCACACAAGTGCTGAAGGCGCTGCAATTGATGTTAAGTAACAGGACCACACCGAGAATTGCGATTCCTCTCTTGGCCGTGCTCGAAGGATCACCCGTGAGCTGGCGATGCTAGCCAGCACCAGACAAGTTTGAATACAAACAAGCTGGTGGCTGGGGTAACGAGCTTAGCCTGCACCCCTGTGTGGGCCAACGTCCAAGCCGCAGACGGACAACAACAATAGACTCGAATTACTGCAGGATGGCATGAATGAAGCTACAATGGCAATACCATAATTTGCTGGCTAACATCTCAAATAAATCATTGCTCACATGCAGTTCAGCCCTTCTCAGTAAGTGACGCGCACGCAACCCTGCAGAGGGCGCAATGTCTTGGTGATTAATCGCTAATATACCTTGTAATCTTACACCTCGCCGTATTGTTTACTATGCATTTCATATCCCATCATTATATCCTTTCAGAATAGTGTCTCTTTCCCGTCTTGACTTTCTTCCTTTTCAGTCGCACACTTGTCTTCGGTTGAAGCCTCCTCCTCAAGTTTTGGCGTCGTCGGCGTCGGCGTCGTCGGCTTTACAATAGGCGGCGCCCTCACAAAGGCATGACACAGCAAGCCAGCAGCGACGCTGACGTTCAAACTGTCCACGCAGCTGTTGCTCGCAAAGTACGGCACTGAGAGCTCGTAATCGGCTGCCACTTTGATCGGCTTCGACAGGCCGTGGCCCTCGTTTCCCAGAACCAGTATGGATGGATGTTTCGACAGTGGCTGCTCTGCCTCAACCGTCGCCGTCGAAATGAACTTGTCGCCGTGTCTCTGCGCCAGTTTGGGGTCAGGCGGCGCTACGGCGGCATATGTCCTCCATCCGTGTTTCCGAGACTCCTCTATGAAGCTGACGGGCGAGTCAACGCTGAAAATGGTGATTTCCTCCACGGCGCCGGCTGCTGACTTGAGCACGACCGGAGTGAGTGTGGATGAGCTGCGATTTGTGATGCCCACTGCATCCACGCCAAGGTAGCTGGCTGTTCGAAGGATGCCTCCAAGGTTGCCCGGGTCCAGGATCTCGTTGAGCAAAAGAACAAAGGGTTTGGGCACATTATTGTTCTTGCGCGGGATGAACGTGTCGTGTCCGTTGATCGCCTCTTCCTCTCTTGACTGGTGGTCCAGTTCCACGTGAAAGCCCAGCTTTCCTAGCGTTTCTTCGAGCCTCCCAAGCGATTTCACGGGCAGTCGAGGCAGAGGCGATGTCTCAAGAACGAAGCCATTGTGTGGTCGGCCCATGCTCATCTTGTCCATTAACCGCTGGTCTTCATTCGGAATGATGGTAATCGGGACACCCCGTCTCTCTGCCAGCCTCGTGATGATAGCATTGTCCTTGGAGTCTTTTCGATTCTCGCCTCCGTAAATGAAGAGTTTGTATAGCTTTCGCCTTCCCTGCTCGAGTGCTGCTTTTACCACAGACTTGCCGTAGAGAAATTGGGAGGCGGCAGTCGTGTACTTGATGTTCATGGCCATCATCTGATTTCTTCGCTCACGAGGCTCTGGCGTTTCCACATCATCGTAGACATCGTCTTTGCGACCAACCGGGCGCTCACCTGAACGACCGAAAGACTGTCGCCGTCTGTCCATCTCACCTTGGATATCGTCTCTGTGATCGGAGGTACGCTCGAACGAGGGCCTCCCGGAATAGCGAAACCTTTCCGAACGCTGTTCCGGAATCTCGGAAGCTTGGATATCATCCCTGCGGCTGGCGGTACGCCCGAATGAACGGCCCCCAGAGTATCGAGACCTTTCTGAACGGTCTTCCGTAGACTGCGAAGCTTGGGAATCATTTCTGCGATTGGAAGCGCGTCCAAATGAGCGCCCTGTAGAATGGCGAGACCTTTCTGAACGCTCATCCGCAAACTGAGATGCTTCCGTGCTGCGTCGGGGCCGGGTTGCCAGTCTCTGATAAGGCAGTGGACGAACCGGCTCTTTCACAAGAGAAGCAGCCTGATCCTTGAAGGCTCCATGCTTGAGCTGATACACCAAGCTCTTCTTCCCGTAGCTCGAGTCCGGATTGAGGAAGCGTTTACGCCTTGTCTCTTTGGCGGATTCCTCCTCCTCGTCCTCTGCCGCCTTGCGACCAAGCTTTTTGCGCAGCTTCTGCTGTTGTCGAGGTGAGGAAGCGCCATCAAGCGCTCTTCGGGTCAGACCACCATTTCTACCTCTGCCTTCTGAGTCCCGGCCTCTGTCTTGATCTCCGTATTGGACTTTCTCAGATCGCCGGACCCCTCTGTGAATGGCCGAGAGGGTAGCAGGTCGTGTTATTTGTAGAGGATAGACACCTGGCCTATTCAGGCTATTGTATAGCTGGCGAGAGAAGCCATTAGCTCTCAGCTGCCCAAGAGATATCATTCTTGGAAAGGGAGCGACTGATTGATGCTCATTCCAAACTCTTCAGGAAGAGACGATCTTATACCGGCACTTATTTAGTAAACCTCCAGTTTCGCGTGCAGGTGTCCCAGATTATTTTTTTCTGCCGGATCTGGCGGGGTCCTGACAAGGGGTCATGACAAAGGCGGTGAGTGTGGCAACAGGTGTCCTAGGAATTCCACCCTCAGCTTGGGATACATGTTAGATATATGGCGACATTGAGCAAATCGAAGTACCTCATGTATAGTGACTAAGCAATCTTCTTCACATGCTGCTAAGCCTATCTCAGCATTATTTTCAACGCGCTCCGAGCAGACGACTTATTCGGTCAGATATGGGCCCGCGTCCAGAGGTCGACAAGTGAATGCGACACAGATTGCGCCCGATTCGATATTCCACGAATATCCCACGATTTCCTGCTCTATGGCACTGTTTTTGTGTCTTGTAGCTTCTGCTGATGCGTCCCGATAGCGTTGGGATGCTTGATCTGACGAGGTGCGACTCCCATCGTTCGCTTTAGGGGCAGCTTGCCGCGAGCTGTCGCATCAACTCCCTGTTGCCACAGAAGAAGCAGCCTGTGCTGACGAGAAGAGTGCAGATGGATGAGATGAGCATCTTTGAAGGCATTGATCAGCCGGGCGACGAAAATGTCGACAATGGCATGCCCTCGCTTGACCTCTCATTCCCCAACGTGAACGACATGGGCGACCTGGCCGATCTTGCTCTGTTACAAGCAGCGATACATGGAGAAGGGAACTTGGACGGAGGAGTAACCGACGATGCCGTCGCAGAAAGCAAGGTCGATGCAGAAAGAGAAGCAGATGCTGAGGACGAGGAGGATGCAGCGGGAGACATAGACGCTGGGGGTGAAGCAGGCGCAGACGCAGACGGAGACGCAGACTCCGAGGTAGCCGCTGTTAAGGTTGAGGATACCGACGATGAGCTTCTTCGAATCCGCACGAAATCGACATCCGAAGGCTCGACTCCGATCGACTCCGATATTGATATGTTGCGAGACGAAGTCCTCGTGCTTCCGCCGACAGTGCGATTCGAAGTCGCAATCCCAGCTCTGTCCGAGGAGGAAAAGAGCGAATACTCAGTCGTATATAGCACTGTCGTCGAGTATATCACGGGAATTTCTGATCTGGGCCAAGATGTGCAGCAGTACGACGTTGAATTCACTGATGGAAGAGTCGAATCGGTACGTCCTCGAACAGCTCTGCACATGCACACTCGCACAAGTCTTTCGTCCATGCATCTCCCCAATTGTCCTATTGTCCAGGCCCTTTGATTGAGAGGCTCTCCCGCTAGCGGCATCATCCTCTCAATTTTTGTGCCGCACATCGTATCACCCTGTTTTTGGTCCCTCACTTTCTTCTCACCTGAGGCTCCTCTCGGCCAATGCTCGCTGTTATAAAAAAGTCACCGCTCCCCTCGCACAGCAGCTACCCTTTCCCACATTTTTTCTCCATTGCCCAATAGACCCTTGCCCGCCACATGATCATCCACATGCTTGTTGCATCTCTCTCTTCCGTTGCCAGTGTCTTTGAGTCCTCCATTATGATCTCTTATTGACTCGATTGAAGCTTGATCTCGCCGATCTTGTCCAGTATATCAACGGCGAAGAGGCACTCCTCCACTATCAAGAGAACCTGAACATGGCGGGCGGCGACCGCAAGCGAAAACACGCCCCCGACGAGGAGTGGGAGCCCGAGCCGAACACCATCATTGTCAACACCGGAGACGTGGACGACGAAGATGATGACATAATCTTGACTCGCAAGCGTCCATCACGTCCAAGTCGCGTCTTACGCTCGCGCGAGGCTAGTCGCCGTCCGAGCTACGCTGGCGGCTCCATTCATTCTGAGGGCGAGGACGACGATGCCCTGACCGAGACCAGCCAACCGGCGCGACGGCTGCGGAAGCGGACATCGACGCAGATGAAGCTCACCAGCATGTCGTTCAACGCGAGTGTCGTTGACCTGGAGCAGGATGAGTTGGCGCTGGAGGCTCACCAGTCGTCGGAAGAGGACAATTTCCTGCCCGTCGTGTCTGACCTCGCGCTGAAGAAGGGCCGGCCCTCGCGAGCCGTGCAGCGCTCTCGTCGACTGAAGAAGCAGAAAGGAGAGAATGCCAAGCGAGCCCGCAAAAAGTCGGGAGACTCTGATATAGAATTTGAACAGCCTCGACGATCTGCAAGGGCTACGCGCAATCGCACCAATATGCAGGACGACGCCTTCATGGACGACGACGACGACTCATTCTACGTGGTCGACGATAAGCCGGCCGGCGTGCCCAAGGTCATTTCTGTCAGGGAGGTTTTCCAACCAGTCGCCCCAGACTCAGATTTTGGATCCGTGCATATGCAATCGTGCCATACCTGTGGCGGCTCAAGGCAGCGTGGCCAGCTGCTCTACTGCCAAGGGTGTTGCCTAGCGTACCATAAGAACTGTATCGGGTATCGAAGCAATCGCGAGCATTTGGCGACCAAGGTGGGAGAGGACGACTTTGTGCTGCAATGCAGATTCTGTCTCAACATCTACTCCAAGAAAGACAGCAGTGCGCCCCGCCACAGCGCCTGCCAGCAGTGCAAGAAAGACGGCCGATCCTGTAACCCCTTTTCCCAGAAGAAGACGGCTCGTCAGGAGGAAAAGCTGCGCGCAGAGAACGGCGGCGTCGATCCTGTGACCCCAGTCCCGCCTGAGCTCATCAACAACTCCGACAATGTCCTTTTCCGCTGCTCAATGTGTCACCGTGGGTGGCATGTGGAGCATCTGCCTTCTACCGGCACCGACGCGATTGAGACGGACGTCAAATCTGAACGGCTCAAGGAGTATTCGGTTGACTGGCGGTGTACCGATTGCAGCTCTGCCAAAGGCAAGATACATCGGCTGATAGCGTGGCGGCCTGTCCCCCAAGAGGACGAGCGCCCAGCGTACGGAGATGTCAGCGAAGATGACAGAGAATATCTGATCAAATGGCAAGACATGTCGTACAGACACTGCTCCTGGGCCCCTGGAGCCTGGGTGTTTGGTGTCTCTGCGGGAGCCATGCGCACCTCTTTTGCCAAACGCGCGCTTGAGCAGGACCTCCTGAAGTTCACCAGCGAAGAGGCTATTCCAGACGAGTTCATCACCCCGGACATTATCTTCAAAGCCAAAATGGACAGATCAAGTTCAATGGGCAGATCAAAGGCCGATGACCTTGCCAACATTTCCCAGGTCAAGAAGATCCTCGTCAAGTTCCACGGTCTTGGCTATGACGATGTCGTATGGGACTCTCCCCCTACCCCAGACAACCCTCGGGTCTACAGCGCCTTTGTGGAAGCGTACCGCGAATACATTGAGGGGAAGCACTTCGAACCCGGATCCGCCAACAAGATGAAAGAACGCATCAAGCTCTACAAGAATTCTCCATTTGTCGAAGTCGACACGCAACCCTCTGGCCTCACCCGAGGGAAGCTCATGGGCTATCAAATAGAAGGCCTCAATTGGCTTCTGCAGAATTATCACCAAAATCGAAGCATTGTTCTGGCGGACGAAATGGGATTGGGCAAGACGGTTCAGGTCGTCGGTCTTGTAACCTCACTAGTACTGGACGCGCCGAAGGTAAGTGAATTAACCCCCGTATGTCTCCTTTGCTAAACGCATTTCCTTTCTGATTCTTTCCTTCCAAAGTGCTGGCCATTCCTCATTGTCGTACCCAATGCTACCTGTTCCAACTGGCGTCGAGAATTCAAGCAGTGGGCTCCAGGCATCAGAGTAGTCGCCTATCATGGAGGCAAGGAACCTCAGGAACTCGCCTATAAATACGAACTATTCCCCGACGGCTCAACAGACATGAAGGCTCAAGTGGTCATCATGTCGTATGACTCGGCGCAAGACCCAAGGACATCTGCCCTCTTCAAGTCCGTTAGCTGGAAAGGACTGGTCGTTGACGAAGGTCAGCGACTGAAGAACGATCAAAACCTTCTCTACACTGCTTTGAGGGCCATGAAGATACCATTTCGACTATTGTTGACTGGCACGCCGCTGCAGAACAACAAGAGGGAGCTCTTCAATCTGTTGCAATTCATCGATGAGAAGCAAAATGCAGAAAAATTGGACGAAGAGTATGCAGTTCTGGACAAGGATAACCTTCCCAAGCTGCACGAGAAAATCCGTCCGTACTTCTTGCGAAGGACAAAGCTCGGTGTCCTCAAATTCCTCCCCCCCATGGCGCAGATTATCCTTCCAGTCACCATGACGGTCATCCAGGAGAAGCTGTCGAAGAGCATCATGGCGAAGAATCCCCAGCTCATTCGAGCTGTGTTTGCGAACAGCAAGATGAATGCCAAGGACCGCGGCAGCTTAAACAACATTCTGATGCAGCTGCGCAAATGCTTATGCCATCCTTTCATGTATTCCGAAGCGATTGAAGAGCGTCATCACGATCCTGAGGTAGTTCACCGCAACTTGGTAGAGGCGTCGGCGAAGCTTCTTTTATTGGAGATTATGCTACCCAAGTTGAAGGAGCGGGGTCACCGCGTCCTCATATTCAGCCAGTTTCTGCAGCAGCTTGACATTGTCGAAGACTTTCTGAATGGAATGGGCTACGGATTTCGTCGTCTAGACGGGTCCATCTCGAGTCTGGAGAAGCAGCGACGTATCGACGCCTTTAACGAGCCAGGCTCTGAGCTCTTTGCCTTTTTGCTGTCGACGAGGGCTGGTGGCGTTGGAATCAATCTGGCGACGGCAGACACCGTGATCATTATGGATCCAGACTTCAACCCTCACCAAGACATTCAGGCACTGTCCCGTGCTCACCGAATTGGCCAAAAGAACAAAGTTTTGTGCTTCCAGCTCATGACCAAGGATTCGGTGGAGGAGCGAATCATGGAAATTGGGCGCAAGAAGATGGCGCTGGATCATGCCCTTATTGAGAGCATGGATGACGATGAACTCGAGGGGGCTGACCTGGAATCGATTCTGAAGCATGGTGCTCAAGCCTTGTTCGACGAGGGCTACCAAAAGACTGCCATTCACTATGACTCTGCCTCTGTGGACAAGCTCTTGGATCGCTCTCAGGTGGAGAAATCCGCAGCTGTGGATGATAACTCTGCCGAAGGCCAGTTTACCTATGCCCGCGTATGGTCAAATGACAAGCTTGGATTCGAAGAGACGGCGGATCCCACCGAAGAGCAAGCTCCAGAACCCATTGGTTCCAGCGTCTGGGACCAGATTCTTGCTCAGAGAGAGGAGGAAGCCCGACGAGAAGCCGAGGCGAGCAAGGAAGTACTCGGGCGTGGGGCGAGACGTCGGATGGTATGATACTTTGACCCGTCGATACAGCAATCGGTTTGGGGGGACTCTTTGCTAACAATTTGCGTCTTCTAGGCTGTCAACTATGGAGCAAAGGGTACTGATCCCTTTGCGGTGCTGGGCGATGTCGGTGGCGACTCTTCAGACTCCTCCGATGACTTTGAGATGGGCAATGCGCCTGAGGAATCCGAGGACGAGATGGACCCCTCATCAACAGGTAAGCATGCAGATCACCCTCTTCGCACATGAGAACCCTAAGCACGGATCGCTCTCAGAGACGCGATTTGAAAGGCAGCAAGGCTAATCATGAACCGCAGTCGAAACAGCAGCGGAGGTATTAGCCATGAAGGAGGCCAAAAGAAGACAGCAGCACGGCATCGCGTTCCCCAAAGAGCAGACGCCCAGCTCAACGCCCGGCAACTCAACCCCAATTCCAACCCAAGCTCATCCGACCGCAACGGGACCGGCATGGAAAGCCGATGTGCCAACGGCCCGTAAAAGGGGCAGGCCTGCTAGGTCAACGCAGACTGCCAATGGATTCGCCGGAACGCCCACCGACGGCTCCCACGCCCGATCCCGAGCAACACAACAGTCGCCTGGCCCTGCGTTGGTCTACAAGAAGGGCTTTGACAGTGCTAGACGCCAGGAGACCCTTCAACACTACCAACACTACTTGAACAACGGCGGTCGGCCACCGCCTCAAGCACAACCGCCAACTCAGTACCCGTATCCACCGCCCGGCCAAGCACCGACCGGGTACGAGTACATCTCCTTCCTGACGTCTGAGGCGCAGATACGTCTCGCGCTGGACGTTGTCCATCATTCAAAGTACTCAACGGCGATGAAAGAGCGACACATAGCCGCTCTGTTCCACAGATTAGGTCAAGTGCACATGCAGAACGGGATTCGGCAGAGGTGATTTTTCTTTTTCCCTTGGCCCCCCAAATTTTTCTTCAGTAATAGGCACGGTGGAAAAGAGGAATAGATCATGACTTGACGACTCTATTAATTTCCAAAACAAAGACAAGGATACAGTTTTTGATAATGACATAGCTTATCACATACACATGTATATACAGACGCAGAGAGGGAGAGAGACGATGCTTGATAGGGTGGACGGCCAGGCAGATCCTAAGGGAATGAGAAAGACGTGGAAAACGCGTCAAGTTGATCTGGTCAAACGATGGCTGACCTTCTGACTTGTACAGCCAGCGGACCAGATGCCAGCAGACACCGGAGACTTCTCTGCAACCAGCCGAGCTTTGACTCAATATTAAGCAGGGGTGAGAATACAAACGGACGAGGACCACAGCCTTGACCGTTGGGCTCATGTCGGTGAAGCAGCAGCTTGACGTTGAGGCTGCATGTAGTCTCCCATTTGTTGATATTGACCCCCAACTTCCTCCCATTTGCCACAAAAGCTTCACCTTCTATCTTGGACGCCCACAAACAACATTTCTCTCCTGCTCTCGCCTTCTATACATACTTGACTCTTTGTTTTGCAGTATCTCGTAGCGTTGCCATCTATATTCCTCATACTCCCGTCTCCCGTCCAACTTGCCGCCGTTTGCACCTCATTTCCTCCAAAGAATGGATCGTTCGCGTGGACTCAGCTCAAGGCCGGCAAGCACATCTTGCATGCCGTGGTCCCCCGAGCCACCAGCCCTCTCAACTCACCTCCGAGACTGCTCCGGCGAGGCTGCCATGGAACGGCAGATGGGCTTCAGCCATCACCCAACCTTGAGCGGCTACCTAATCCAGGGCTTCGGTCAAAACGGTCGAGATGCCACCGGACAACAACTCGTGGCCTATCCAACCTCTCAACAGCAACAGCAGCAGCTGAGTTTCAGTACTGCTGCTCCTCCTTCACGAGGCCTCTCCTCCCAAAACTGGCGGATCCTCTGCCCCGATGGGAATGTCTTCATGCGGTCCCCTCCGTGTCCCCAGACGAGTGCAGCAGCTCATGTCCCATCAAGCATGGTCCAAGCCGACAGAAGGGGGGTCACCGCACTGGCAGGACCTGGCGTTTTCAACGACGGGTATGCGTACTACTTGAACCGGGGCAACGGCGAGCTGACCAGACTTGTTCCGGCCGATATGCTGCCCGCGCTGAACGAGATCCCGCCGAGGGAACCCGAGAGGCGAGGAATGGTTGTCTTGCCGCCGCTGAGAGGCGTTCCGCCCAGAGGGATGGCGGATATGAGCCAGACCGTCACCGTCAAGGTAAGCTCATTTCTCTACTGTTCAGAAAAGATGGAAAAGAGAGAGAGAATTCTCTTCTGAAAGGGAGGGAGAGAAAAGAGGAAGCTGAGACTCCCAGGCGTGCCAAATCCATGGGCCTCGACATCCATCGGATCTCGTCCAGGTGAGTTGCAGATTCACCTCCCCCATCCTCCACACCCTCCCCATCCAATACTCCCATCGTTCATGAGCCCCGGTTGTTCCCAAGAAACTCACATCTTCCCCCAGAACCAAATCGACCGCATCCTCGCCACAAGCCCCTCGACATCAAAGAGAAGCAAGGTATACTGCGACATGTGGATCCACGAGGGACGATGCGCCTTCACCCAGACGGGCTGCAAATTCAAGCACGAGATGCCCCTGGACGAGCCCTCGCAGAAAGCCCTCGGCCTCTTCCAGGGCCTGCCCGCCTGGTACAAGAAGCAGCAGGAAGAGCTCAGCAGCAGCATGTGGGTGGCGTCCCATGAGAATTCCAGCTCGGAGACTTCGCCTACGGAGACGTCGTCTCCTAGCGACTTTGCATGGCAGACGCGGAGGGCGGCCAGAGTTTCTGCTTCGATGGATTCTTTGGGTGCGATGGTGCCGGACAAGAAGCGTGGTACGTTGACTCGACGGTTCACTTTCCTTTCCAAGGTGATATTGACGCGAAGGGGACTATCCAGAGACTCAGCCATCTCAGGCGACGAAGAGCCGTGTTGCTCAATTTGTTTGGGGTCCCATTGGGCCGCCTAACAAGCCGCCCTCGGACCAGGACCTCCTGGGGCAAGGGAAATGGAAGTAAGGCGTATGATGTGGCGAGGCCGCAGTGAGTCATTATGCCTCGAAGGATCTTGGATGCGGGATGAACGAGGAAGAAACACTTGTCGCAACATGGAGAGAGGATACTGGGTCAACGATATATGGGTTAGGGTTGGACGACTTCACGGCAGCAGCTAGACGCAGGAGAATTATAGTAAGATCATGGGGGTTAAATCGGATAGAAGGGGTTCGAGGGTAAACATATGAGCATAGAATCTTGAAGTCGGGACAGTAACTGAAGATGAAGTATTATCTCCGTATAAGCGTATTTGGGCAACTCTCGCGCTGCGTTTTAACGTCATGTATAGCCTCTCACTTAAGCGCCACAACCTCTACCGAACCGCGCGGAGGTCATCTTCAACCAGCTAACGAGAGTCTAATGAATGACTGGTGTGAAGGCTGATGCCAGGTTTGTCTGACAGATGCCATGACGACATCGGAACGCCGTGAACCATGTTTGGGTTGTCGGAGATGTTACTGTTGTAAGCTTATATGGAGTAGGAGACATTGATTACTCTCAAATCGCCGTCAACTGACAACTCCGCTATGAGATTCATGAGGCATATCAAGGCAGCTCCGGAGTATATATAGGCCCGATTGTCATGTCGCTCGTCTCTGGCGGCGACACCAAGCCTCCATATCCAAGTCCAAAGACCACCAATCACTGTCCCCTCCGCCATGAGTTCTACCACTGAACCAGCTTCCACTCCGGCCTCAGTCTACCTACCGCCTCTACGAAGAGTCATCACCGGGCACGACGCAGACGGCAACCCCATCATCAACAAGACCCTCTCCCAGTATCCCCCCGGCATCACCCCCAGCGGGATGCACTTCTGTCTCGGCTACTCCCTGGACTCATCTCCCGCCATCCTCGACAACGACCAAGACCTCGCAGCATACCAAGACCGCCTCCCGCACAACGTGGGCCTCAGCATCCGCGGCGGCACCGTGCTGCGGATCGTCGATTTCCTCCCCGGCGCCGAGGCCCCCATGCACAGGACGGCGACGGTCGACTTTGGCGTCATGATGGAAGGCGAGGTGCAGCTGGTCATGGGCAGCGGCGAGACGACGGTGCTGAGGCGGGGAGACATTCTTGTGCAGCGGGGGACGCTGCATTCTTGGAAGAACAACAGCGCGACGGAGCCCGCGAGAGGGTTCTTTGTGCTGGTGGATGCAGAGTTGCCGACGGTCAACGGGACGAAGCTGGTTGAGGAGATGCCCAGTCTAGAGTAGTGAGGACCAAGTGCTGGATAGGTGTCTGAGGCAATGGGAGCTCTACAACATGTTGTGCCTATCTACCTATGGTCTGTCAACGGTAGTCTGTACTCGATTTCCCAGCCCATGCCTATCCATAGGCAGATGCAAACACATGAGGGAGTGCATCTCGTGATGGTGACTTCAGAGTTGGAAGCCCAAGTCGTTCATCGACTCTCCTCTTGCAGGAAGCACCGCCACACGACTGGTCTCAGAGCTAAATGTATGCAGCCATGAAGCAAGACCAGTATTTACCGAGTCTGCTGTCTTTTTCATTCTTCTCACCTCATGGGAAGGAAACATTTGCATCTTGGTGTCTCTGCTCTTCATCTGGCAGACACCAGCTCCCTTATCTTATCGCGGCTAAACGCCGCCACCTGGAGCTGCTTCCCCCACCATCGCAGCTCCGTGACATACTTCGTACCTCCAGCCCTCTCGTCCGCATCTTCAAAGCTGCCCAAATCAAGACTTCGGAATCTACTGCACATATCCAGGCACGCTGAACTGGCCGCAACAAAGCTGACATTCATCTGTTGAGAATCTCCTCTTCCTCCGAGCATGACGATTAGCAAACGAGGGACCGTCAGCAGCTAGACAGACCATCCTTCACAGCGGCCACTCGAGCTGCCTTTCTCCCACAACTCTCCTTCTTCGCGATTCAGCCTCAGCCGGTCAACGAAGCTCATCCACCATGGACTTGCTCAAGAGCATCTTCCATACTTTCAACCCAGACGTCAAGGCCTATCCATCAGCCAAGGCTTTCGATACGGCCGCCAAAAGCTATGCGGCATCAGTAACAACAAACCTGCCGCCTGCGGCACGAGCCGTGATCCTGCAGCAGCCGTTGGAAGCCATTCAGGTATGCAGCCCCCCACGAACCCATGTTTCAACTTGCAACTCTGACAAGAATGTTCAGCTGGTAGATTCCTCCACCAACACCATCGGCCACCTCGCCATCATCGATATCCTGCTCCGCGGTCCGACTCCAGCGGCGACTCCGCGCGAGTTGATACTAGACGAGGCTCTGCGGTTTCTCTTACGGTTTGATCCGGTACAAATCAGATATGTTGGGCCTCTGTTCAAATCCCTGCTGGATGATCTCAGCAACTTTTATACGGTACGAGAGCTCGTGCAGCTCGAAAATGCGTCTGCTTCTCCAGCAGCTGCTGACAAGAGAAATAGCCCAAAGTTGCAGTGGAACTGCTTTCCAACGCGATCCTTCGAATCGACCCGAGCGGATCTGTCTTTACATCAACACATTTAAACATGGCGAAGCTGGCCTACGATGCCAACTGCATTGAGCCCGCCCTCAAGGTCCTTGATGCCGATATCCTTTACTATGTGCGGCCTTCAGCTTCTACGCGCCTTGAGCTCAACGATACGGCACTTCAGCCTCAGAATTATATACCCGCAGCTGGCCTGACAGATACCGTCAAGAGCACCTCCGTTCTCGAATACCACTTTCTCCAAGCCATGGCGTACATTTCAAGAAGAGACTGGCCCAAGGCACAATTGGCGCTCGAGAGAGTCATTGGGCATCCCGCCAAGGACAAGGGAGTGAGCAAGATCATGGCCGAATGCTACAAGAAGTGGCTATTGGTAGGAGTGCTGAGAGACGGAAAGCCCCCAAATCTGCCTTCCTACATCACCAGTTCAACAAGGTCAATTTACAATGGGCTCAGCGAAGCCTACAACAATATCGCGTCGTTATTCCCTACTGATGGTGCAGCAGCACTCAAGGAAGAATTCGAGAAACGACGAGCCGTCTGGGAAGAGGATCAGAACCTGAGCCTGCTTGAAGAGGTGTTGGTCTCGTATCAGAAGTGGCAGGTTATCAATCTCCGCCGAATATACCACCAAGTCTCCATTTCCCAGATCCGAGAGACGACTCTGAGTGCCATCACCGCCGAGACACTCAAGGATGACGGGGAAGTTCTCATGCTGATCAGCGAGATGATTGAGTCTGGAATGCTCAAGGGCGAGCTCCAGATCGGGTCCACGGCTGGCGAGAGCTATCTAACGTTTCACGAGGAATACAATTCGATGACGGAAGCCGAATTCGCAGCCGAGGTGGCCCGTTGTCATGCGAGCATCGAGGCACTGACGAAACAATATCGGGCGACAAACGAGCGGCTCGGCACGACAAAGGAGTACGCACGACACGTGCTCCGTGAACAGAAGCGGATGGACAAGGACACTGCGGATGCCGGGGTCGGCTTCGACATGAATGTAGAAGACGAGGATCTGATGACGGGTGTGTTGGGCAGTGTCTAGGATACGTTATGTTCCGCCCTTTCTTTCTCTTAAACTTGAGCCCGTGATTACCAGTCTCTTTGAGAAGGGAATGGTTGGTCGCTTGCGCGGGCATGTGCAGCAGTTTATCAAGACTTTGAGACGACGACGGACATCAGAAATGACGGAGCGATCAGGGAACAACCACAAGATGAATAGATTGTTTAAGATCAAGGCACTTTATCTTTTGCGTCACGCACATTATAGGCTATTTTACATGACTTTGAGAAAGATGCAACTGTGAAGGGCAGCAATCGGTTCCCGGTGTGTTGCTCGAGCCTGGTTCGTCTGACCAGCTCTACTCTATCTGAGCGATCTGTATATGTTTGGTAAGCCCGGATTACCTCTATCCCTTGGAGTCGTTCCGCTCCTCTGCGGCATGTGTCTACCCCCTGGTAGCGTAGTATGCTGCCAACACATGGCATAGAGTAGATCTATGATGAGTAAAAGTGCCCATAAGCCCATTCGGAATGCCAAACCCGTTGCGTTCTGCAAAAGCAACCATAAAATCAATCCATGAAGCGAGTGATTCAATCCTGATTCCCGCGTCGTGGTCCAATCTTTGGTAAAAGCAATAGTAAAGCAAAAACAATTCAACCGCTCTAAACCCTCGTCCCCGTCTATGCTGACTTCCATCTTCATGAAGACATGCGATTCCGACGTCTCATGAAGCTGGGCAACGGCGAAGGCACATTCTTCTCCTGCCCGCCCGACGAAGGCGACGCGGCCCTCGACCCATTCCTCTTATCCGGCGCACAGCAGCACCCCATGGCCGCATGCAAAATAAACGCAAAGTCCGTCGCCAGCGCCGCAATCCACATAAAGACAAACATCTTGCCCCCAATATCGCACTGAATATTCAGCTGGTCCTGCGCCGTGAGGGCAATCTTGGCGGCGACGCTGATGACGGTGGCAATGACGGCGGCGACGGTGAGGACGAGGCCGGCGACGAAGCCGAGGAGGGAGGTGCACAGGCTGAACCAGCGCGTCTTGAGGACGAGGGGCGTGAGGAGCAGCAGGACGCAGTTGAGGACGATGCCGGACATGAAGAAGGCGTACATGACCTGGGAGCCGATGCGCAGCAGGGTCAGGATGGTGACGACCTCGGAGGGCAGGGCGATGCGGGCGCCGGCCAGGAGCTCGCCGACGAGGACCTCGACCGGGTCGAACCAGAAGAAGGATTTCGGGGGGGAGCAGAACGTGACGCCTCTATAAGACACAGGGTGTGAGCAATCATTGCACAGGTCTGTTGAGAATAAGGTATGGTGGTGGTGATTGAGAGGACATACTCATCGTTGTAGCCCTCGCAGTAGCTCCACACGCCGACCTGGTAAAAGTCGTGCAGGCCGAGGCTCCGGGCGACCGAGTTGAGCAGGTTCGAGTTCTCGACGGAAATGGGGATGATGTGCGAGACGTCGAGCTTGAAGAAGAAGATGTCGTCGAGGAAGCCGTTGATGTGGGTGTTGCCGATGAGGACGAGGATGAGGAAGGGGATGGTGACGAGGTAGCAGAGGCCGGCGATGATGGTGGTCCATTGGCGCACGGCCATGGCCTGGGACACCATGACTGTCATGACGAACAAGAAGAAGAAGAAGAAGGGCGAGTGGGTGGATGAATGGAGGAGCAGGAGAGGTTGAAGCAAAAAAGGGCTCTGCCTCTTCTTTGCTGTGTGGAGGCAAGNGGGAGAGAGTGAGTGAGTTGGCGATGCAAAAGGCCTGTGAAGAAGCAGACGGGCACATGTGCTGAGCGAAGAGCCTGCTGATGAGCGAGGATACAGAACGGATCAGCATCACCGTCCCACGGCTAGAAGCATCGCCAGTGACCTCGACGGACGGCAGCACAGGCACGGGCACGGGCACAGACAGGCACAGCTTCGTACCCGTACCCGTATCTCATGACTGGAAGTTACGTACTTGTACATACATACTTACATACCCTTACGTGTACCAGGCTGCCAGCTCCCGGCAGATCGGAGCCAGAGTGCCGATTCAGGGCGGGGGGGGGGGACCAGGGGCGATGCGCTTATTGGAGGCCCCGGAGCCCCCTTTGGGTCGGTTGGGTCCCGGCTTCGAGGGTGAGTGAGGGAGAGAGTGAGTGAGTTGGCGATGCAAAAGGCCTGTGAAGAAGCAGACGGGCACATGTGCTGAGCGAAGAGCCTGCTGATGAGCGAGGATACAGAACGGATCAGCATCACCGTCCCACGGCTAGAAGCATCGCCAGTGACCTCGACGGACGGCAGCACAGGCACGGGCACGGGCACAGACAGGCACAGCTTCGTACCCGTACCCGTATCTCATGACTGGAAGTTACGTACTTGTACATACATACTTACATACCCTTACGTGTACCAGGCTGCCAGCTCCCGGCAGATCGGAGCCAGAGTGCCGATTCAGGGCGGGGGGGGGGGACCAGGGGCGATGCGCTTATTGGAGGCCCCGGAGCCCCCTTTGGGTCGGTTGGGTCCCGGCTTCGAGGGTGAGTGAGGGAGAGAGTGAGTGAGTTGGCGATGCAAAAGGCCTGTGAAGAAGCAGACGGGCACATGTGCTGAGCGAAGAGCCTGCTGATGAGCGAGGATACAGAACGGATCAGCATCACCGTCCCACGGCTAGAAGCATCGCCAGTGACCTCGACGGACGGCAGCACAGGCACGGGCACGGGCACAGACAGGCACAGCTTCGTACCCGTACCCGTATCTCATGACTGGAAGTTACGTACTTGTACATACATACTTACATACCCTTACGTGTACCAGGCTGCCAGCTCCCGGCAGATCGGAGCCAGAGTGCCGATTCAGGGCGTGTGTCCCCGCCCGTCTTTTCGTTTCCAGCTCCGCCTCATGATCGGACCCAAAGTCACCCTCCCAAAGTCCGAATGATTCCATCCGAAAGAAAGTCCCGCAGCACCGGCCGACAAGTCTATCAGGTCATGCTCAGCACGGGGTTGCATTTGACTTTTGTCCCCTCAATGCATCTCGTGTGATGCATTCTATCTCGCTGAATACATCGTGAGAATGACCAAGAGAGAGAGAGACATGTCCAGCATGTGATGAGATCATAGGGCCACAAAACGATAGACGCCTGACCCACGGCCACCGTCTTTTAGCTTGCGCAAGATGAGAAGCAGAGCAACAAGTTGGCAAGGAAAGAAAAAAAAAAAAAAGAAAGAAAAAAACAAGACAAGACATCAAGACATGCAAATTCCCTGGAACTGCATGTTTTGCCGCTTTCCTGCCGTGTTACATACGAGTACATACAGTACTATTCAGTCTTTGGGGCCGGGAGGGGCCACAGCAAAAAGAGGCGAAAATGCGGATCGGCAATTCGAGCCGTTTGACGCCATGGAGCGACAAGACATTCGAAAGAAACGAAGCACATTCTTCACACGCCCGCCTTGTGCGCGAGATATTATACAGTACAGTAGGACCTCTGGGCTGGCCAATCCGAAGCGCTCGTCTGTCTCGTCCCCCTTCGCTTCGCCATCCTTGGCCGTGGAGAAGAAGAAAATAAGAGAGAGAGAGAGGCAATCATAAGACTTGGCTTCCTGAACAAGATTGCTGGGGCGGGTATGGAGGAGGAGGGGAGGGGGGCTGTGAGACATTGATGCCTCATGCTGCGAAGCGAACCAGGGTCTGCCGGGGGGCCATGGGCAGTGTCGAGTCGTGCGTGTCCCCCGTACTAGCATTACGAGTCTCCCCCGTTCAGCTTCGAGTTCGTGAGTAGTTGGTTGAGGTACATGTACGGTTACAGGAAGCGCCCGTCATTGGTACTTACACGGAGGGACCGTCGTGTGGTGCTGGTTGGAGTGGACTGAATCATTCAAACCGGCTCGCCAGACCAGGCCAACAACGTAGCGCTTCCCGCACCGGCGCTTCGCGTCAAGAGAAGCCCAAGGGCTCGATTGGACCGCCGTGGGCGCGGGACCCTTGCGAGGCTTGATGAGATATGCGCCGCCTAATAAATAGGTACTGACATGGAAGCATGTGCTCAGGTAGCTTCAACGGCTCGACGCTCTTGTCTGCAGTCCCGTCGCCGGGGTCCATAAGGTACGCAGATCGCAGGTAACCGCTCTCCCAACCTTGTCCAGCTCCGCGATCCCTTTTTTTATCTTGTTGTATCTTTCCTTTTCCTTCTTTGGCTTCTTTCCACAGAACGATAAAGAAGGTTGCCAGACATTCGCCGAGATCGAAGCAGGGCACGGCCACACTGTACATACATCCCCATACACACCTAGATGCAAGAAGCGAGCATATAATTCGGCTTCACTGCCCATCATTTTCAGCACCTCTTTTGGGTCTTTTCCTTCTTTTCCCTTTCCTTCCCCTAGTCCCCTCCCCCTATTTGCTCGTACAGCTTGGGGGCTTTGTCTCTCCATCAGATCAAACAGGTTGTTTCTCCAAACTGACTCAGGACGGCCCAAGTGGTTGGGTGACGAATTTGAAGCAGAGGGCCATCTCGACGTTTGCCTGGCACACCTCTGCCCACCTCTGCCCACCGCCTCCGACTGATGACGACGACGACGAGCTCCAAAAGTGGATGAGCTTTCAGCTGGCTGCCGATCGGGAATTGTCCATTCACGAATTGAGAGCGATCCCTCAGTCTCCATTGACGGAAACGCCATTCAGCACGGGATTCCGCTGTTGCTGCGGGTGTCTCTACCCCGGCTGCACCGCCTCTGTTGTCGGACTTGAACCTGTTTGAATTGTTCCTGGTTCATCGGAGTTTTGGAGGTTTTCTGATCACTGCACAGCTCCGGGCTGAGCTGAGAGCGCAGAGGCTGGACCGGGCTCAATACCCAAAGTCGACCGACCCGGACATCATGAGAGTCCCCTACGCGGCCCTCGGCGCGCTGGCGCTGCTGGTGCAGGCCGCCGGAGCGCAAAAGGTCTCGTACTCGGACACGACGGGCCTCACCTTCTACCAGGGCACCAAGACGCAGCGCGTGGGCGGCGACCCGGTGCCCACGGGCGTCTACACGACATACCGCTCCAAGATCACCCTCACCGGCGCCGCCACCTCCAAGACGCACTCCGGCACCAGCTCCGGGACCAGCACCGGCTCCGCGAGCGGCACCTACACGACGGGCACTCTCACCGTCGGCGGCAACCTGACGGCGACGGCGACGGACTCGGTGCCGCAGCCGACCAACACGCAGCCGTGCAACAACTACGTGGAGCTGTGCTCGCGCAAGTTCGGCAACATCACGCACGTGGGCTGCCACAACTCGCCGTTTGTGCGGCCGGGCAACTCGGGCTCCAACCAGGAGCTCCCCGTCAAGACGCAGCTCGACGACGGCGTGCGCTTCCTGCAGGCGCAGATCCAGTGGCCGGCCAACGGCACGGTGCCGCACTTCTGCCACACGACCTGCGACCTGCTGGACGCGGGCCCCATCACGGACTGGCTGGGCGAGGTGTACGAGTGGGTGGACGCGCACCCGTACGACGTGGTGACGATCCTGCTGGGCAACGGCAACTACTCGGACCCGGCGCTGTACGTGCCCTTCATCGAGCAGACGGGCATCCTCAAGTACACGTTCGTGCCCACCGTCTTCCCCATGGCCCTCGACGACTGGCCCACGCTCGAGAACATGATCCTGCACGGCAACCGCGTCGTCATGTTCCTCGACTACAAGGCCAACCAGACTGCCTTCCCCTGGCTCATGGACGAGTTCTCCCAGATGTGGGAGACGCAGTTCGACCCCGTCGACCGCGCCTTTCCCTGCACCGTCCAGCGGCCCCCCGACCTGGCCGACGACGCCGCCCGCGACCGCCTCTATCTGATGAACCACAACCTCAACGCCGAGTTCAACGTCTTCAACCTCGAGCTGCTCGTGCCCGCCGTCTCGCTGCTCAACGAGACCAACGCCGCCGAGGGCTACGGCAGCGTCGGCCTGGCCGCCAACAACTGCCGCGCCGACTGGGGCCGCGCCCCCAACATCCTCAACGTCGACTACTACAACTACGGCTCGCCCCCGGGCTCCGTCTTCGAGGCCGCCGCCCGCATCAACAACGTCACCTACAAGGGCCCCTGCTGCGGCCAGGTCCAGTCCAGCGGCGCGTGGAGCGTCCTCCGCGGGCATGTCCTGCGTCCAAGGGGCGAGGACGGCCTTGTGCAGCAGTGGGCGGTGGGGCTCTTTGTCTTTTTCATGGCGATGGAGTGGTCGCCCTTTAGCCAGTCCTTGTCGTCTCTCGCCGTCAGGTTTCCTTTGCTCTTGCTTGCTTGGTACCTGCTTTGTACGCCTCACACTCTGAGGCTCATTCTTGGCCTCCCCATGATTGCTGGGATGGCGGCGGCAGTTGTCGATGGTCACATTTGACTTGCCTCTCCTCTTGGTCAGCATTTTCAAGTTTGCAATAAGAGATAGACGCTGGGGTTGGTTCACAGACATTTGACGACGTGGCGCGGCATTTGAATCGGGAGTTTCTGGGGCAATGGCAAGAAGAATTAGTATTGACATGTATATAACGGCACTCTATGGGAACACGGGAATCTAGTATTAGACACTTTCAGCTCAGCAAAGCGCATCTGACTATAAGCAATGAGAATATACTATAAGCAATGAGAATATGGTGCAAAGCGCATTGCCATTCTAGAATCCGGGCTTGAATCGGACGACGAGCATCCGGGCCCTACCCTCACAACCGGTGCTGTGTCAGATCCGAATTCGGGGCGCTTACGTTGCCGGATTTATATACAAAGCAGCCCCGCCAATTTGCCTCTCCCCTGATGTCTCCCCAGGCGAAAAAGCCAGCGTGAAAGCGTCCAGTTTTTATGTGATGATCCCCCATGAATATCCCCATCACACTATAATCTCACGTCTACAGTCCTCAAAACAAAAGTCGATGTAAAAAAAAAAAAAAAAAAAAAAAAAAAAAAAAAAAAAAAAAAAAAAAAAAAACACGGCACATCAACCTGCCGCTGGCAGCTCAACAAACCCTGGCCACACAACAAGATCGACAAAGGGAAAAGAGGCCGCCGTGAGGCTCAACCAAGAAGTAAACCCGTACGTACCACACGGTATTAATCCCGTCACAAACCTCCGCATTCCGTACCGACCACAGCTTAGAAACCTGTTCAAGCATGTGTTAAAATATCGTCCAATCACAGCACCCAGCCCAGACACCGCCAACCTGCGCCCAGGGGGGGGCCTTCCCGCAGCAGCGGAAAAGCCCATCGGATCAGGCGTCTTTTGGCGCAAATAGCCGCGCCATCAGGTCTGGCTGGTTTTGGGGGCCGGGAACGAGGGCGCCATCGCGGTGTGAGGGTGTGACCGAGGGGAGAGAGAGAGAGGGGCAGAACATGGGAGGGAAGAGCTGAGCTGCGGCTTGTTTAAATACTACCTTACCTTAGCATTAGCCCTGGCGTCCACCCTTGTGAGTTTATCGTCGTTGCTGCTGTGCTGCTATTTGCGTCTCGTCATGACTGTCGTTGCTAGTTTTTCGAACCGTTGATCTGATGGTTTGATTCGATCAAATCCGTCATGCAGAGCACACGCCATTACTTCTGTCTGCTCCAGCCCTACACGGATTCTCTATTCCCAGATTGTCCATCTTTTCCTCGTCGTCGTCAGTCTTCCCCACCCTTTTCGTTGCTCGGTTGACAACTGATTGACTGACTTGGGCTGATCAGGACTTTGGTGATCCCCCCATATGCCGGCTGTGTCCAGTCCAGCTGCTTGCCCATCTCCCCGTCTTTCTCTTCTTCTCGCTCCATCTCTTCTTGCTCTGGTTTTGAATTCTTCGTCTCACTTCTTTTCCCTTTCCATCTCTTTCCCGCTCTCTCCATATCACCATCCAAGCCACAGCCTTCCCGAGCGGACTCCTCCCCGTGTGATACCCTGAGAGCCACCACCCATCGCCAACCTCGCCTTTCTCCAGCCTCAGCTGCAGCCGCAACCTCCTTTCCCGTCCCCATCTAGCCGAGTTCTGTGTACTACGCAGCTCATCGCCGCCATCTCTCCGTCCCGTCTTCAACCAGGCAAACACACAAACAAACTCACCAACTATACAACCCCTTGCAGACTTCTTCGCCAGTGACCCTGCTCTCTCTCTCTCACCAAACAAACGGACGCCCATCCAGCCCTGTTCTGCCATGATTCCCACGCAACGCCATGGCTCATAATAGCAACCACCAGGGCCGAGAGCCCTTCAGAGACCCGTGGGCAGGGCCACGCCCCGACCAGCATCTCTCCCACAAAGTGTCCGCCCTCTCCGACGCCAGCGACCTAGACGGCCGCTACGACCTGGACGATGGCTCTCATCCGCTGCGAGGCCGCGAGTCCATCGTGTCGCTCGAGTCCGAGTATGACCGCCGCAGCTCCATGGCGTCTTCGGCATTCGCGTACGGCCCCCCGCGCAGCTACTCGCCGGCTTCGTGGACCGGCTCCTTCTCATACGCCGGCGCCGGCGGTGCTGGATATGCTCCCGTAAGCGCCCAGAGCGGAGGACCACCCTCGAGGACTCTGTCCAAGGGGAGTCGGAAGCCGAGCTACTCTTCCGTGCAGCAGACCGTCCCGGAGAGCATAAGAGAGGAGGAAACATACGACCTGTCGCTGCTCCAGGGCGCGGCGCCCATGGGCACATCAAGGCCAGCAGCGCGAGGAGGATACGAGGCCATCCACGAGCAGGACGAGGACTTCGACGCCGTCCCGGCCTTTGACTTCACGGCGACCCTGGGCCCAATGACGTCGCACGACAGCGCCTTCATCAAGAAGCTGCAGGAGCAGGAAGCCAGGGGAAACCTCACCGGCGGCCTGGGCCAGGGGTTCCGGGCCGACTCCCAGCTCCGCAGCGGCGACCTCCTGTCCTCGCCGACCGCCGTCCAGCGCAGCCTCTCGCAGTCGCTCGCGCGGTCCTTCTCGCGGCGCAACCCGAGCAGGCGGCTGAACCGCGCCGAGGCCCTGCGGCACGTGGGCCAGGACGAGGCCAACCGCCGCGGCGAGGTCATCGAGGTCATCGTGGAGGAGCCGGTCGGCGCCGACCTAAGCAACATCGAAGGGCCCAACATTGCCTCGGGTGGGCTGCGCCAGTCGACGTACCCGGTCAAGGAAAAGGTGACGACGCAGACGTTTTACCCGCAGCCCAACTGGAAGCCCCTCTCCATGCGGTGGCCGTACCTGACGTCGCTCGTCCTCGTGTCGCTTGCCCTGGCCGTCATGCAGGAGGTGCTGTTCCAGATGTACAGGGAGAAGCCGCTGGTCAAGTTCACGTCCCCGGACCAGGTGAAGCAGGGCATCTACTTCGTCATCAAGTTTGCGCCGACGCTGCTGGCCGTCATCTACGGCGTGCTGTGGCAGTTTACCGACTTTGAGGTGCGGCGCCTCGAGGCCTTTTACCAGCTGTCCAAGGAAGAGGGCGCGACGGCCTCCGACTCCATCAACATCGACTACGCGACCAGCTTCAACTTCTTCCGCCCGTTCCGCGCCTTCAGAAAGGGCCACTACGCCGTGGCGGTGTCGTCCATCGCGACCATCCTGGCCGTGTCGCTGGTGCCGACGTTTGCCGCCGCCGCCGTGGTGCTCAGCCCGAGCCGGGCAGAGCGCATGGCCAACCCGTCGGGATACAAGACGCTCGGCTTCAGCCCCGTCTGGTCACGGCTGCTGACGTCGACGCTCGGCGTCATCGCCATCCTGGGCTGCATCCTCGCGTATCTCCTGCAGTCGCGCAGGTCGGGCCTCCTGTCCGACGTCCGGGGCATCGCGGGCCTCGCGTCCATGGCCGTGGTGAGCCACATCCTCATGGACTTCAAGGACATGGACACGGCGCCGCACGGCGACATCCACAACCGGCTCAAGTACAACCGCTACGTGCTGCGCAACTCGTCGCTCGCGCCCGACGACGCGAACCCCGTCACGTCCAAGGAGAAGGAGAGATCCGAAGACGTCGACCTGCCGACGAACCCGCACCCCGTGCTGCTCCGCTCGGCGGGCATCCTCTCCATGATCGCCGGCCTCTGCCTCTTCACCGGCTTCATCCCCGTCTTCCTCTTCACGCCGGCGACCGTCGTGACGGACAAGGCGCCGTGGGTCGTCACCGTGCTGGCCGTGCTCCTCAAGATGGCCTGGGGCGGCATGGAGACGGCGGTGCGCATGATGGAGCCCTACTACATCCTCTCGCGGCGGCACGCGCCGGCCAAGACGCTGCTCCTCGACTACACGGCGCTCCCCTTTGGCTACATGCCGGTGCGCGCGCTGCTCAACGGCCACCTGCTCGTCTTCGCCGTCGGCTTCGGCAGCGTCATGGCCGAGTTCCTGACCGTTCTCGTGGCGGGGCTGGCCACCGTCGACGGGCACGACTTCCTCCTCGTCTACAGCGACGAGGACAAGACGTGGGAGATCAACTCGGGCACGGAGACGGTCAAGTCCTTTTACGTGTCCGTCGCGCTCTCGCTCTTTATCCTGCTGTACATGATGGCCGTCGCCCTCGTCGTCTTTCTACGCCGGCGACACCCCTTTCTGCCGCGGCAGCCCAACACCATCGCGTCCGTGCTGGCGTACATCCACCAGAGCAAGATGCTCTACGACTTTGTCGGCACGGAAAAGTTTTCGTCGGCGCAGGTCCGGCAGCGGCTGGGCGACGGCAAGACGTACGGCCTGGGCTGGTTCGTCGGCAGGGACGGGCAGAAGCACTGCGGCGTGGACCAGGAGGAGCTGATTTGCAATTATAAGCATGGGATTAGCCTGAGGCAGGGGACGCAGCCGTGGAACATCCAGTGGGACGTTCTCTGAGGCTGTGGCTTTATGTCTTATGGATTTTGAAAGTTTGCATCTTTTCTGCGGTGTCTTGTTTGGTCTTTGATGGAACGGGATCATGGATATGTGTGATTTGATCACGCGGACTGGAGCTTTCTTTATAAGCCTTANTCCTCTTCTTCCCTTTGTTGATTTTTGTTTCGATTCTTCCTCTTAAATTTTTACTAAGGCTAAAAAAAAAAAAAAAAAAAAATTATTTTTTGAGTCCTCCTATTCAGACAGATAAAAATCTCTATTTGAACAGATAAATCCACTTATTTACTACTACTCATACGCCAGCAACTCCAGCCAGCCACACCTAAATACAGTGCCAACCTCTGGCGCCGCAGGTACAGCAGCTACTAGAAGCTGCAGCAGCTATTGCAACAGCATCACTGGAGAGGATGCATTTACAGATGCAATCTGAGGCTGCAGAGATCACAGGAACAGAGGTATCTTAAAAGACCGTGCAGAAAAGATGTCTATTAGCCGTGTTGCGCATGCTTTCCCTGATAACCCGATATGCTAGTGTGTGACACTGTATTTTGCTGTGGGTGTGTGGCAAGCTTGATCTGGGGGGTATTTCTATCTTAGAAAACTAGGGATATCTGTTCAAATAGAGATATTTGTCTGTCCGAATAGGAGGACTCATTTTTTAATGAATATTGAGGTTGCTAAGGTGATAATTAGCTGCCGGAATTCAGCGAGTTGTGATTCCAATCTTGCAATTAGTAACCGACGGGGTACCTCGGGTCGCGTGGGGATGCAGGGCCATGGGCATGTACCCCGCATACCCAGCACGAGTAACGCCGCGACTTGTGGTTGACAACCTAAGCCCAAGATAATCCGGACTCGAACCTGGCATCCGTCCATCTGGCTAGAATGTGAGATTGTTCCCTGGCGAATGACTATCCTTAGCCTGTTGGCAACGAGGGCGGGATACGACCTGGATGGCCCCGTCGATGCTCCGTACAGTATCTTGGAGAAGAATGTGATGGATTCCAACAAGCAACAGCCAGCCATCGGAAGTGTCTCCCTTCTTCCAGCACGTCTTTACGCTGCTCGCGGTGGCTGGACACCTCTAGCGTCCTTGGTACAGTGCCCGTGGACCTGTAGCACCCACCTGAAAGCCCCCCTCGTATCCACTGATTAGCGCCAGTTGTAGCCCCTGCCGCACTGATGCGCTGCTGATGCACAGTGAGTTCCATCGCCTGCACCCACTGATCACCTCCACCACAGATTCAGGCCCTCCCCCCTGTTCCCTCTGCTTTCTCTCCTCCAACTCAACTCACTCTCTGCACCCTCTCGCCAACTTCACCGGAATCATCCATCTCCATCCATTCGCTTCAGTTTCCCGTCCGGTGCCGACGCAGCCGCCCTCATACCGCTGGCGCTCCTCGGTGTCAGCCAGCGACTGTTGGCTTTGTCTTCATCATTTTTCCCTGATCTTTTTTAGTCTTCGTTCCACCGGACTCGCAAATCTCGCTCGCTCCGCAGATCTGCCCATTTCGTCATCGACCCTTGCATCACCCAAGCAACACGTCATTTACTCACGACCGTACAAAAAGATATCGTCAAACCGATACGGAAAAGAAAAGCCCTGCTTCGAGGGCACTCAAGCTATTCTGTGCCGACGAAAGCAACCAAAGCAGACGCGCGCGCGCACCGGCTTTGGCTTTTGCCTCGTCTGACCTCGTATTCCGCTCAGCTCAGCCTCCTCGCCGTCCTTGACGCCATCGCGGCGCTGCACTCGACGATACCGCGGTCCTTTCACTAGACAGCGACTCGCGAACAGCCCGTCGCCTGAATTCCATATTCAACACCACGCCATAGCATTCAACCGGTCTTCATCACTATGCGGTCGTTCCTCAGGGAGCCGCTGGCCCTGCTGGCCATGACGGCTTCGCTGCTGTCGCCAGCCGCCGCGGAGAGGATGCTGCTGTCCAACTCGCTCAACCTCTGTCAGCAAGACTCCAGCTTGCAGGCCAGTCTCTTCAACGTCGTCTACACGCCCAACAACAACTCGGCCAGCATTAATATGGTGGCCACGTCGTCCGTCCAGGGCAAGGTCCAGTTCGACATCGAGGCATCCGCGTACGGCTACACCTTTCTCAGGCAGACCGTTGACCCCTGCGACATTGGACTCCAGGGCCTCTGCCCCATGGTGTCTGGCAAGATCGCCTTCGGCTTCAACCTGCCCGTCAGCTCGTCGGCTTCCAAGCAGATTCCCGGCATCGCCTACCAGATCCCCGACTTGGATGCCACCGTCAAGGTCCGAGTCAACTTGACCGGTACTGGCGACAGTGTAGCCTGCGTCGAGGCCGACATTTCCAATGGAAAAACCGTCAACCTCGTCGGCGTCAAGTGGGCCACCGCCATCATCGCCGGACTGGCTCTCGTCTCGTCCGCCATCATCAACGGACTGGGGCATTCCAACACCGCCGCCCACGTTGCCGCCAACTCTCTCTCGCTTTTTGGCTACTTCCAGGCCCAGGCCATCGTCGGTCTCACCGGGATTCGTCTCCCGCCCATCGTGCAGGCCTGGACCCAGGACTTTCAATGGTCCATGGGCATCATCCGCGTCGGCTTCATGCAGACCATCTTCACCTGGTACCAGCGCGCTACCGGCGGGACGCCTTCCACCATCTTCGACTCTCTCACCACCGTCTCCGTCCAGATCGAGAAGCGTGGCCTCCAGGTCGCGCAAGCCGGCCTCAGCCTCTTCAAGCGCAGCGTGGCCATGATGCCCAAGCCCGCCGTCAACCTTCTCAAGCGTGGCAACGTCATGACCGGTTCCGGAAGTTACATCGTCTTTGGTATCCAGCGTGTCGCCTTCAAGGCCGGCATTGAGACCACCAACCTGTTCATGACTGGCCTCGTCTTCTTCTGGATCTTTGCCCTCATCGTTGCCGGCTCTGTTGCTGCCTTCAAGGGCTTCCTCGAGCTTCTCGCCAAGCGCGGCCTCATGAAGCGCGACAAGTTCCTCGACTTCCGAAACGGCTGGATCACCGTCCTCAAGGGCATCCTCTTCCGCGTCTGCCTGATTGGTTTCCCGCAGATGGCTATCCTCTGTCTGTGGGAATTCACTCAGCGCGACTCGGCCGCCGAGGTAGTCCTCGCCGTCTTCTTCTTCTTCGGCCCGCTCTTCACCCTGGCCTGGGGCGCCAGCAAGGTCATCCGCATCGCCCGCCGCTCCATTGCCATGCACCGCAATCCCGCCTATATCCTGTTCTCCGATCCGCAGGCTCTCAACAAGTGGGGTTTCCTCTACGTCCAGTTTCGGGCGTCGGCCTACTACTTCATCATCCCGCTTCTCTTTTATACGCTCATCAAGTCCATGTTCATTGCGCTGGCCCAGCGCAGCGGCGTCACCCAGGCCATCGCTCTCATCATCATCGAAGCCGGTTTCCTGATCGCTGCCTCGGTCCTCCGTCCCTGGATGGACAAGAGCACCAACTCCTTCAACATTGCCATCGGCGTCGTCAACTTTCTCAACGCAATCTTCCTCTTCATCTTTACCAATGTGTTCGATGCCCCGCTGCTGGTTGTCGGCGTTGTCGGCGTTGTCCTCTTCATACTCAACGCGGCCTTTTCCCTGATCTTGCTCATCATGGTCATTGTGTCCACCGCCTTGTCTCTGATGCGCAAGAACCCGGATGCGCGATACCAATTCATGTCTGACGACCGCGCCTCCTTCATGAAGTCGCAGTCACAGCTGAACGCGACCACGGAGCTCGACGCTCTGGCTGCCACGGCTCGAGGCGACAAGCTTGGCTACAAGGGCGGCTTCGACGTGGATGATGACGAGTCCATGTCGTCTGGCGACGTCCGCAAGCACAACGAGGCCTCTGGCGCTTACAGCGTCTCCGGCACCAACTCGCAAAACTCGCTCTATGCCAACGGCCAGGGGCAACCCCACGCTGCCATTCCGCTGTATCCCGCTCAGCGAGGCCCGTCCACCTCCAGCCCTCTGCGAGAGGAGATTGGAAGCCCCCTGGCTTCTGGCGTCTCCTTGGGGCCGCAGCGGACGGACACGGCTACTCCAGCAAGCGGCACTCGGTCGCAGCACAATGCTAGGTAAGCCCTTTGTGTTGTGGAAAAACGTCATCATCGTGGCTAACGTATGTTTTTCTTTCTAGCCCATGGCAGCGCGGCGCAGGTTATGACCATTAGAAAGGGCTCTACGCTGCAGAACGGCATTTGTAGTGTCACCTGGTTCCAGGAATGATCATCTAACGGCTGGAGGGGTGCCGATATCATCAAGAGTTAGGGGGGCATGACGGCGTTTGTAAGGATGTGTTTGGCGTTAGGGAACATGATGGCCGATCAAAAAGCCTGGTTTGCTGTCTTCTTGCTCTTCGGTTAACTCCACCCTGGGTCCTACTCCTTTGTATATACGTCTATCATTTATGAGGAGCTGGGTATGCGGAGGGGCATTATGATTCATCATGTGGGATTATACAAATAGGCTACAAATACATCTGAGGGAGGCTTCTCCCGTGTTGTGTAACAGGGCAATCATACCAATCATATATGGACTCGGAAGAATGCGTCGTCATTCAGAAAGTCAATGGCAATGCAAGGTTATCATGATAAGATCTACGATAGCTATACGAGTTCCCTCGATGAGACTTGTGTCATCAATCCTCTATCACTCCTCCAATGAACATCCCCAATTCATCCCCTCTCACCAACTTCCCCATATCGAATACCCCATCAGTCTTGTTTGAAAAGCTGAATCTGCCAGATCCCTTGCCATCGCCGCCCGTGGTGAACACAACCAAGAAAGTTACAAACACCGCCCCCCCGAATCATCCATCTCCATCCATTCGCTTCAGTTTCCCGTCCGGTGCCGACGCAGCCGCCCTCATACCGCTGGCGCTCCTCGGTGTCAGCCAGCGACTGTTGGCTTTGTCTTCATCATTTTTCCCTGATCTTTTTTAGTCTTCGTTCCACCGGACTCGCAAATCTCGCTCGCTCCGCAGATCTGCCCATTTCGTCATCGACCCTTGCATCACCCAAGCAACACGTCATTTACTCACGACCGTACAAAAAGATATCGTCAAACCGATACGGAAAAGAAAAGCCCTGCTTCGAGGGCACTCAAGCTATTCTGTGCCGACGAAAGCAACCAAAGCAGACGCGCGCGCGCACCGGCTTTGGCTTTTGCCTCGTCTGACCTCGTATTNAAAAAAAAAAAAAAAAAGATTACTATTGTATAGAAATAGCCGTCTAGTGAATTAGATAGAAATAAATAAGCTCAGGAGATGATTAAAAGAAAGGATATGGGAAAAAGGTCAAGGACACCAAGAGGCTAACAAGAAAGAACTGATGCCCAGTATCAGGTGCTGCTGTATGTCGTGTGCGGAAAGATGCCATGATACTTCTGCCAAACCTCACTCACCCACCACACGTCCGGTCCCCCCTTTTTCTTCGGAGAGGACGAAAGATGGGAATCGAGACAACACCCGTACTGATATCGCAGGGCGACGTGCTATGACCAACGCAAACCAAGCAACAAGGCCATACAAGAGAATAAAAACAACAAAACATGAACCAGACCTGACAAGACAAAGAGAAAAAGTGAAGAAACGAAGGCCTAGTACTAGTGACGATGATTCAACAAAATCAATGGTATCTTGCAAAATCAAAACACGAATCCCTCTTGTATCAACTTATCCACGTCCCCTCCGGCCGCGGCAACGGCCTTCATCGCCGCCTCGCTCAGCCTTCGTCTCTTCTCCTGCGCCTCCTTCTCCCTCCGCGCCTTTGTTTTGGAGCTCCCGCTCGGCGCCACGCCCGTCATCAAGATGCTGCCGTCGCTGGGCGTGAAGTTGACGAACCCCATGCCGTCGCCCCCAAAGGCGATGCCGCCTCCTCCTCCTGCCCCCCCTCCCCCTCCCGCGCCGGCATCGCGCGACCTGCGCTTGCGCACGCCGCCGGGCGTGTTGGGCGCGGATCCCGCTGCTCCGGGGCCCCGGCCGGAGGCGCTGCGAACGGACGAGACTGACCCCGTGGAGCTGTGCCGCGACTGGTTGCGCATCTGCAGCTGCGTCGGCATCGGCGTGGGCGACGCCGAAGGGCCACGGGTCTTGCGCATGGGCGACGACGACAAGTTGCGATGCCGCGCTCCCGAGGACGGAGCTCGCGGAGGTCGGTTGCAACGGTCGGTAAGCGGAATGGGCGGCGGTGGAGGCGGCAGGTAGGTCTGCGCGTTAAGCCCAATGTCAGTGACGACTGGTCGAGGCTGAGGCATGTGAATCATGAGCCCGGCTGCGTTGGCGTCCGGCAAGGGCGCGTATTCGTAGGGCAGCTCGCCGTGCTGCGAGTGCATTGCTTGGTTCATGCTGGCATTCAGGTCGAGATCCCACCATGTTGGATCCTGGTTTGCCGCAAAGTCGGCGCTCGTGCCGCCCCATTGCTCCGCCATCATCATTTGCTGCGGCCAGGCCCCCGGCTGAGGGGCTTGGGAGGCTGCATCGACGGCGACGGGGGAAGGCATCATGCTTGACGCTGCCTGGTACAGATGCTGCTCGCTCTTGATGCGGCGAGTGGAGGAATGCACGGGCGTTGGATCCATCCCGCCATGATAGAACTGCATGCTCGGAGAATGATAGAGCCTCGGCGGCTCAGCAAAAGGGTCGTCGCAGAAGACCGGGTGAAAAGACGGCGTGCTGTTGTCGTAGGTGTTGGGCGAGGGCGTCGTGTAGGAGACGCTGCCCACGGTGGTCTGGCCTGTGTTCGGCATCCGTGCGGCTCGAGACTTGATGGCCATGGGAGGATGGTCGAGGGTAGGAGACGCCGCCCGGTCCGTTAGAGGATGAGGTTGCTGCTGCTGCTGCTTTTTGCTCCGCCTCCCCAGCGTCGTTGCCTTGCGGAAGGTGGAGGAGAGTGCCTCGACCAGCTTCTTGGGCTTCCTGGTGGAAGTGTTGGGCGGCGTGGGGGACGGCGGGTGCGAGACAGACGACTTCTTCTTACGTGGGGATCGCAGGGAGATGTCTTCGAGACGCTGCAGCTCGGTCTCCGACATGGACTTGCGACTGAGACTGAGACTGAGCTGGTCGAGCTGGTGCGCTCCGCTGGTAGCCGGATCGGCAGCTACTCCGAAAGCAAGCTCCTGGGAGTCCAGGCCGTGGCTCGCCGCGGACGCGGTTGGGCCCATGTGAGAGCTGGCGGAAAAGAAGTCGAATTCGTCTATCGACGAGATGGCCGACGAGGCAGTGCCTGGGGCGGCCTGGCTCCCGAAGAACGAATCCGGCACGCCGCCCATTGTCGTTGAGTCGCCCCCGCGGCCGTCATCGAGGGGCTCCTTGGCGGCGCCATCTCCGTCAAAGTTCATAAACTGCCCGAACAGATCGCTCGATGCATCTGACGGTAGGCCGTCGGGTCCCTGCGCGTACATGCTGGACTCTCTATCGGCGGCAGGGTCGACCCGGAATGGAGCGGTCCAGAAGGCCATTGAATAGTACTCGTGGTGGGGAGAGGGTCGAATTCGGGAGTGGCGGACTGAGTGGTCGTTGACGGATGCGGCTAGTATACAGCTTCTCATCACAACGAGGCGGCTTAAGATGAGTGATTGACACCAAATGCTGGACGGGGCTGCTGGTGTTGACCGGATCCGACTATACAGCCATGTAAATGAGAGAAAGGTGAACTGCAAGAGAAAAGGGTGAGAACGGAAAATGAGTGGAGTCGTGTCTCGAGATTTGAGAGGTCTAACTTCTCTTCAGAAGAGAAAGGATCTGAGCGTCAGAGGATGTGGGAGAGTAGGCTAAGAGCCTTGACATGGAAAGAGACGAGAGGAAGAGAAGGAAAGGAGAGAATGAGGGGGAGGGGGGGAGAGGGAGAGAGAGAGGAAGGAGAGATGGAAATGTGTCGAACAGGCCATTCCCAAGCACGGAGCGCAACCAGACTCATTGACTAACCAGCTCGTCTATCGTAAGTGCCATATCGCAAACCGAGTGATGCCTCCGGAATAGACACCACAGCAACCGCAGCTCTTCGTTCCTCGCCGAGTTTTCCCCATACGGAAGAGGAATGCACGGGGCCGTGGCGACGCATTCCAATGCCTTGCCCCAGCTCTGTCGCCACAAGCAGCACACCGCAGCCTCACCATGGACTCTCCCGCTGACCCAATCGTAGTTGATGGCCCTCCAGCCAAAGAGATGCGAGAGAGGGAGAAGGTTATGGATCAAGAAGCTAATTAGACAAAGAGCCATGTCGCTACGATCTGGCGCCGGCAACCTGCATTTGCATGTGTGTGGGGTGTTCCTATGCAAAGGGTAACATGACCACTTGGGAGCAGCAACAGGCGTTCGCTCGGATCGGCCAGTGAATCGGGCCTTGAACATGCTGCTCGATAAACGAGAGATTGGGGCAACGACGATCAGGACGAAATCGATGCAGTACGCGGCTCCGATGAGATGACCCTGCATATCGCCGGCCTTGACAGCGGCTGCGGCTGCGGCTGCGGCCATGCACGGCGAGGGCATCCGAATCCCTTGTTTGCCCGCACTTGTGCCCTGCGTCTCGAGCAATTGCCGACTTGGCCTGTCCAGCTTGGCGCACTTGCAGCCAGCGCATTTGCTTTTCCATGGTCATCATCAGCGTCGATCCTCCATCCCTGCGATCGAGTGCAACCGTACCTGTTCCTTGCTCCAGAAAGCTGAACCACCAAGACCATGCTTAACCACGCGAGTGGTAGCAATGTTTCAGTGACGAATGTCATTGCCAAGTCAACAGCCGCCATCCAGGGAGGACATCATTCGGCACCAGGACGCTGGGCGGGTCCAGGCAACTGCCTCGAGTTTGTGCACAAAGGGCGGTGGTTCCCTAGCAAAGCAGGGGAGGGGTGTTCGTGTCTCTCCAGGCAAAAGACACGATTCGATCCTTCGTTCCGAGGTGCACCGATTTCGCAGTGCCGCAGTCTAGAGCCCACCCTATCGGACTCTGGAGCCTCAATGGCCCATCCGGCACCATCTCGATCTGGCGTCCCGCCTCACAGGGATCGCTCGACCCTCGCAAGTAGGGGAAGCCCATGGAGCAGATGAGAAGCAGGCAATGAGGGGACAGGACATGAGCCTCAGCTGCCAGACCTCTCACAAATGTGTCCAGCACGCGTCGGAGTGGGAAAAAGCAATTTCCCTTGGGCGAGCGTAGCATCCATCTGGTGCCTGTGCTTGGGTTACACGACCCGTGAAGCGGCTCTCCATCTCAGATCAACCCGATGATGCATCTGCTACCTTTGCGGCTGCCTTGCAAACGCAGACTCCAGGGCTCCGCCAGTCCGTCCGCCAGAAGGGAGGGAGAAAGTGACAACAAAGGACCCCGGCGCTGCGGTCCGGGACCTGCATACTGCAGATGCGAGCTGATTGGACAGAAAGTGACCGCAAGCTGTGCAGCACGAAGCAAACAAAACACCGTCACGACAGTAATAGAACAGGCTGATGAGCGCATGCAGTAAAGAGATGAAGGCCCTGCAGGTGCAGACGGTAGTCGGGAAAAGAAGTGAAATTTGGAGCTTCAGCTGGGGCAGATCAGCTGCAGAGCTCACCGCCTTCGCTGCTTCCAAGCTGCCCACGATACGGTACTAGGTATAGTACCTACCTACCTACCTAGTATCTAAGGTACTAGGTAGGTAGGTACTGAAAGTGACGTGCGAGTGGTTCTGTTAAGGTTAAACTGCTAGAGCGCTGCTAATCGCGGTTACCCTCCAGCTGGTAGCACCGCAAAGTATCCCGTACCTGGACCGGCTCCAAAGTTGCCCGCCCGCGCCCCAATCGGCGTCGGTACCAGGGACAAGCACACGCACCAGTGCTAGTACGATGGAGCAGGTACCCGGGCCGAGCCCAGGCTGGCGGTAGTACGGCGGATACCTCACGATCCAAGTTTGACGTACAATCGCGATTCAGCAAGCACCGGTGGTAACATGGGCTACTAACAAATATCCAAATCCAATATGAGAGATTGAACTCCGTCGGGCCCGTCGGCCGTTTGATCTAGGATGCATCCGAGTGGACACACAATGAGCAAGAAACGCTGGCACCACGTGGACTGAGTAATCCTGTAGCACGAAGTGTGATGTGTATGCACATGTAGGGGCTAACGACGCACATGTAGGCACACGTATGTACGACGGCGGAGGCAGGGCTGGGAACCCCGAGAGGGCGGGTGAAAGAGTGTGTGACAGAGACAGAGACAGAGACAGAGACAGAGACAGGGAGAGACGAAAGGACTCATCCAGCGTTTAGTGGTCCATACACATCTGTGTCACATCCAACGACCCGGCGCAAGAGCAAATCTCACGACTGCCTTGTTAGCATTAAATGAGTGTCCCTCAATACTTGGTTGTGTCGGTAAGGTAGACGGGTAAGCATAGTAGTCTTGTAGTATTGCCTCACTCCTACTCTGTCTGTACGTGTGTTGTAGAGCAATCGAACGTTTTGAGCATTTGATACGTCGCATCTCGTCCGTCTCCCGCGTGTGAGAAATCATCCGAGTCCACGCGTCGGCGAGTCAAGCCACGTCCCGTCCAACCCATATTGCTCCCAGTCCTAAAAGCATCCCAACCTGCATATCCGGAATAACGCCGTACCCAGTCCTTTGCCCAAGATGCACCCAGATGGATCCTCCCATGTTGCGCCGTCCCTTCCCCCCGCCTGCACGGGACGAGTCAGTCCCAACTCTTTGCTCGGCCACGCAAGAGCGAAGAAACCATGAATCCCACTCGTCTTGGCCGCACTCGTGTTGCGGATGGGAACCAGCGCTTTGCGCCCCCTCAAACAGCATCAGATAGAAGGGAAATGAAGACAAATTGTACAAAGAGTGGAAACAAAACGCCAGTGTATATGTGCAATTGTGTCAAGCCTCTGACATCTTTCTTTTCCTGTAGCCCACATGAAAAGTGTAGTAAATTAATAACAACAATGCGAGAAATGAAGGGCTGGCCGTGCCCCCCCAAAAAAACGCGAATATTGAATGCAATCCGATATCCCCAAAAACGCCGCGTAAATATCGTGTTTAAGTCGTTGTTTGCGCGCCCAACAACCGCGGTGAGAAGGCCAATGTGGGTTTGTTTCGTGATTAGTATGCACCCGCTGTAGGCGCTTGCGCTTGACTCGGCTCGCTGTTCGTGCTCCTCGACGCCCGGAGCCTGTGCTCCTTCTTCTTCTGCGTCCTCTTCCGCATGCGAGGAACATTCCGCACAAGCTTAGGGCAGCGCAAGGCCGCCTCAGCAGACGTGGTGAAGCTCAGAAGTCCTTGACTCCTCAGGATTCCAGTAAGTCCACTGGAAGGCTTCTCGCCCAGCCATGGAAACTCTTCGGGTCCTTCGTCATAGCCCTCGTCGGCCTCAGTATCGGCGCCTACCAGTTCACTCGGGTCGATTTCGATAACCGGGACCGGGCTTGAATTTGTAGGCAACGAAACAGAGTCCAGTGCAGGCTGCGTGCTGGCCTGCATTCTGGCTAATACTCTGGAGGCGACGTCCGGATCAATGCTGGTCGCGGGAGCAACTGGAGCGATACAGGGGAGAGGGAGGTACCGCCGCGATGCGCGGATGTTCTGAGTCCGTGGTGATAACGGTAGCGAAGCATCGTTGTCGAATGTTTCGTCGGCATCGATTTCCATGTTCACACTGTTAAAAGCACTCCAGCCGCTGTTAAGGAGCGAGTGAGAGGACGGGCTCATGGGTGGCTGTGGTGGTTGTGGGGTGAGAGGCGGCTGAGAGGTACTTGGCTGGTTTTGCTGCTGCTGTAGGAGGGTTTGTCGACTCATACGGCGAGATAACAGCTCCATGAGAAGGCTGTTTTGTGATTGTTGACGCTCCCGGGCTCTGGGTCTGGGCATCGAAGGAACATCCGAGGCGGCAATAGGCAAGGCATCGGGCACGGATGGCAGCTGGGGCGCTGTCATATCGTCGCTGACAGAGGCGCTGTGCGGCGAGGTACGCTCAGGCTCCATGGTGGTGTTGTCGTCGTCCCGTCTCGGTGAGGGGTCACCTCATAACCAAGCATCCGCAGGTGAGGATGATGTCAATTATTCCAGGCTGCGGGCTCGCAACAGCTGTCGACGGTAGCTGGGTGGACTGTCACTTTATCCCCGCTGTTACAGGCGATAACCAACAACGCCAGTTAGGATGTCGTGCAAGGCAAAAGGTGACGATGGTGCAATGCAGCAATGCTGAATACAAGAAGCAATATTCAGCGTTCTCTTTGGACAACCAGATTTGTATCCGACGAGGCGGGTCGAAGTGAGTGAGTGTATCAAGGCAGCGTCAGCTGGGGGTAAGGAGGAGAAGAGGAGCAGGAGGAGGGATATGAAGTAAGAACTGAAGCCACAGAGGAGAGGGTTGGGGGGCGGCTAAGATAGATGTACTCGTAGTGTTGCGGGCTAGAGGGAAAGCGCGAGCCCCCAGCCCAGTTAATGATCAGGATGGGCAAGAGCTAAATTCTGCCACCTGGTAAGTTGTCGACAGGTACTATATTGACAAGGTAAGTATCGGCAGGGCCATGTGCTGGGATCCTGTACTTTTGGATCGGGCCGGGACAGGGCGCTGTCGGCAGCAGCTGGGAGCAGCGGCGCGGTACCGGCTACAAGGGCACGGCATGGCAGGTACAGGTATTGGATCTGCTCGTACGAGGGCACCCGTGCCTCGGGCCAGTCCAGGCTGGACCGGCACCAGCGCCAGCGCCAGCACCTGTAGCGGCCAGCTGCTGTCCTGTAGGGGCGCCATCAGCAGTCCAACTGGCCGAGACACGACACTGTGCGCTATGGATTGGACCCAATGCAATTCATCGCTGCTGGGGCAGGGCCAGGGATGGATGACAGGATGATTAGTACCCGGGCAGAGGCAGCGAGGCAGCAGAGATCCCTGGATCCCGTTCCCACGGACAGCGGCGATGGTCCCGAAAGGACGGGTGCTGAAGGGATGCTGGGGGGGACGCGACCCCGGCCAGTCCACGCCTGTGCACGCTGCACTGTGGGCACCTGGAACCGGAGGCGGCCGTCCGTAGCGCTGGGAAAGCAGGGCTTGAAGCCACTGAGCCCGCCAACACCCACATGCACCGGTGCTCAGCGGACTGGATGGATTGGGCGCTACAGCTGCCACCGGCTAGCTGGGTGCGCCCTAGCCCACGATCCGCTAATAGGGCAGTTCCGAGGGCTGCGACGAGTTGGGTAACGCCGCTTTGAGAGGTCGACAAGTTCGAAGAATTCCAAGGGCGGGCTTGGACGATTTGGACACGGACAATGACTGAGGGGCAGCCAGCCAAAGCAACGAGACGCATGGACGGGTTCTGGAAGGTGCGATTTTTGCATGACATCTGCTCTCCAGCTGTGCTCCCTCATTCTCTGTTGGACGGAGTACTGTGCTCTGCTCTGCTCTGCTCTCCAGGAATAGCAGTTCGGAGCCAGAGCAACCGTCACAACCAGATCCCGCTCTTGATGAACCCTTCGCGATCCCTCCATCTCGTCCATCCAGCCGTTGCTACCTGGCTTCTATTCCAAGTGACATGGAGCCACGCCGCGGACAGTTGAGGCGCATCCGAGCTGGTCAAAAGGCCCGCCTGCGGTGTGCTGGACCCCCTACATGTGCCTACCTACAAACAAAGAGTGACGCCGAGAGCACGAGTGCAGGCCCAGGTAGAGGTACAGCAGCCGTTGGATCCCAGCCGCGCGCAAGTGAGCAAGGTGCACGTACAATCATGTACATGCACATGTTCGGTCCGGCTGAGATTGACATTTATGTTTCTCTGGACGTGAGGTGCACATCGGAGTTGGCTGGCTCGCTCGGAGTTGGGCAGCTGCCCTCTTTCCGTTCGCACGGGAACACCCATTCGGGGCACTCGCTGAGACGTCAAAGCGTGATATGGACGAAGGCTGTGCGAGGCTGCATCTTGAGTGTTGTGTGCATGTGAAGGGCAGTTTTGCTTTCCTAGGTACTAGTAGGTTCACTCTAGGCCGATTTCTGTACAGATACATGGTACGGAGCCAAAAGTGCTCTTCCCCGGCCCGAGGACTGGGTTAAACGAGGCAGGGCAGCAGTACTGGGTACATGGACATCTGCTGTCAAAGGGGCCGAAGCAAGGCGTCGGACCATGCAACGGTTGAGAGACATCCAATGTCACCGAGTCATCAGGATGAGCGTGGATTTTGAGGGCGAGCTGGGATGTACGTGAATGATGCATGTCCATTCACCAACCCAAATAATGGCCACTACTGTGCCAAAGGAGCAAATGCGATTCATCCAACTGCATTATTCAGGGCGTCTCTCTATAGCCGAATCAAGCCTCAGGGCATCGATCGATGAGGCAATACTAGGTAGCGACAGAACGAGAGATCAAACTCCTGGCAGGTATCGGAGTAACGTTCGTATGTGTGTTTCCTGGCGCTGCCAGGTTCAATATTTGCTTCGGTCACAGTTCCGTTTTCCCTCTTCTTCGCCTCTTTGCCAAGTGGGCGCGCCCTGTTTCCTCTCGTCACCATGTCCGGACGTCACTTGATTTCCTCTTCGAACAAAGTTACCTTAGCTTTTACCTACTCATACACACCTCTCTTCCAAACGGCTTCATGAGATCATTTGACCTGCCTCCAGCACTTCATGCCCCGTAGCTTGGGCGCTCTTACAACCTGGCGCGGCTCTTTAGTGCTTGCATCGCTAGAGATTCCGACAATCCGGTTCTACGTGTCAAGGCTTCTGCACCAGCAGCTCCCACCAATTATCTACATACCCACCCTCACGAGCAGGGTTCAGGCCAACTTGAAGGATATTTTTATTTTTAACATTATATAAAAATTATGTTACAAGCATCAAAAATAATAGGAGCAGGTTTAGCCACAGTAGGTGTTTTAGGAGTCGATTTTACCCGCTAGCCCAACCACTCGTGATCCATACTTTTGCTTCTCTTCTTCCTTTTTTCTCCTCTGCGGCCGTCCCCAGTGTTGTCCGCCCTAGCCCGCAGTAACAAAGACCAGGATCAGGCTGGAGCAAATCCCGGTGTGCAGGGCTGTCGCGCCCTCTCCCGGTTTCCTCGCCTTGCTGTGACGCTGCCGATTGCTCACGAACACCTGATGGGATTACTAACTCATCATCCAAGGATGCAATCCCAGCGAACTGGCTCGGTGCCACTGCGAAACCAGAAATGCGATTGGCCAAGGTACGAGGGCCTTCAAGGGTCTTCTCGGAACACGCTTCCCATCACGGCTAACATCTCCAGCAGCCTGGCCCATGATGCCTGTCGTTCGCACTTGTTGGACAAGGAGCTCATAGGCTATTGAGCCAACGAAGCACACGCGAGCATGGCATTAATCTCAGTGACAGATGCCCCATTCAGACCCCCTGACGGCATTGAGGCTCATCAACGCTGATCAAATGCCACGCCCTCTGGCTTGACGCCGAAGCGCGAGAAGCTCATCTCGTCCGTGCTTGTCCATATTTCGCAGATCACTTTTACCAGGAGGCCGCGCCCCAATCGAGCTTACATACGATGCGAGCGTTCCCAACAGCTATTGACGGTCAAGGGAGTGGCATCGATTTATCAAGATGCGAAGGGAACTCCATCCCCAAGGTCGCTCTGAAGTTGTCCGAGATTAGGCGAGTCGATGTTCGCCGGCGAGAAAGCCACGAGGGCAAATCATCAATGCAGGGTTCTACGACTCTGCATGCTATGCTGAATACGATGTACGACGTACGGGGCCACCACTGGGATCAATAGCTACACATCTTCACCCTGGCTGCATCACACGTGCTACCTATCAACCTGGCCCTCATGGTTCGAGTCAACTCTCGCCATGACTCCGTACTAACGCTGGCGTTACCACCGCCGCGTTTCCTTTCCAGCCAGACTGTCAAGGTATGACCGTACGGAGTACTCCTTGATATATCGGAACCCGTTCCGTGGACCGAGCGTTTGGGTTCAGGGCACGACACCGGTTTCTCCATGGCTGGAAGCTCATGCAGACTCTAAAGCATAGCGCTCCCGACAAACCCGGGGAATTGCTCGTACGATCCTCGTCATTTGTCAAGAAGACGGATGTTCCCGATCCATCTGTAAGCAGGCAAGGAGCTCTGCACCCTGTACGGAGTCAGACACAGTTCACGGTTAGTGAAGGAGGCATGTCGGCACGACGAGACCAGCCGCGAGGTAGTCGAAGGCATTGCCAATCCAGAAGAGCAAAAGAAAAAGAACAACTGTTTCGTCTAAAACCCATGCCAATACAAAGTCGTACGAGAGCGGCACTGGCTGCCGTGTTGCTTGCTATACCACCTTGATGCAGAATCTCGGCATCTTGCGATGCCCAAGGTACTAATCGTGTTACACCCGACATACAACTACCCCGGGCGAGCGGTCGAGCCTCGAGCAGAACCGTCTGGAATAATGCTGCAAGGACTACCTCTTTGGAAGCTCGACTTGCGACCAATACCGATTCTTTTTCCATTGTCTTGCCAGCATGCCGGCGGGGACTCTGGCTCTTTATCCTCTGGATAGTAATCATGGTGTCACATTTCTATGGCGTGCCACCTGCTCCCATCCTCAACAAATGCGTAAGTGAGCCACCGGCATTCATTTACTCGTTCCAGCCCTGGGTTGCTATATCACGCCAAGTATTATCATGCCCGTCTCGTGAGCAAAGTCACCTTGGTTTGTTCAAGACGACAATGCATAAGGTAGATGCCTTGCGGTACGAAGTACGGTACGTACATGATGCTTGCACCCGGAATGCCACCTCACTGGTGTCTTTATTCCCAATCCCTTATTATTGCCAGGAGCTTTCCGTCACGGTCCGCCTTTCCGCTGTCAGGGAATCTCGGAGCCGATACCTCACAGTGTCGCTCATACTCGTAAGGTAGCACCTGGCCTGACCCTTGCAAAGCTGCCAGCGGGTTTGGCAGAGCGTGGATGCCGAAGACCTGCAGCCAGCATCATGGTTGTCGTGGCTATCTCCTGCAACGATCCAGCTGTTCCGGTGAACGACACGCCGAGCAGGGAGCCCATGTGCCATCATTCATGGGGCCGAGTGAGTATTGCATGGGCTTTATATGCGCTCGGAGGTGCTCTACAACCCGTACGAAGCACGACGAATATCATACAAAGCAGACGAGTCAGACGCCATACCGGGGGAATGCAACCCACTCCGTCGGTCCACCCTTTGCCGGGCAGCTCGCTTCCAGCTGTCGGGTTCGTCGAGAACCACTCCAACTGTCAGACTCTCGCCCAGCCCACTCCCTTGTTCCGAGGCTTCGGTTCCTAAATGAAAGCAGAAACTCCGCTCTGTGTACGGAACCATACTGTACCTGGAGGCGGGCCCTTACCGGGGAGAGAGGCTCCGCTTGAATTCCAATGTTCAGTCCTTCTTCCAGCCCCCCCATGCCGGACCAAATTAGCCCACAGACCAACACGGACCAAATTCTCCCACATACCAACAAGGACCAAATTATCCCACACACCGACCCGTCGTGCCGAAAGGGGTAATGCTCGCTTCCCTGCCATGTCTAGGTAGTGAATGGCACAGGCACGCAAGCACAGACCGAGCGAAATCCTCTTCATGGCAGGGAGCGAATTTGTATGGAGTCCATGCAAGCAGGTACATGGAAACGACAGCGCTGGGGAATAGTGGGCAAATTGTGTTGGCTCTCTTCACCCATACATGATGAGGCAGTTGAGTGGAGCAAGGATGCTGGGAAGAGAACGCGAGGCTTACAGCTGACGTTACAAACGAGAGTAAATACGAAATACCTAGAGCAGTAGTGTACAATTTAGTACCTTACCGTCTTCCTGGGACCCCTTCTTTCACATGGGCATGTTTAGTTCTGCCGCGGTCATATCTGACAGCAGGTCGAGATGGTTAGGCATGCGTTTGAAACGCTGCTGGCGGGGATCTCACCTAACGAGAATCCAAGGTCACCAGAAACCGGCGACACTGCTTGCTGGCTTCTCCTGGCCTTTCTCCTTCTTCTTCTCTATTTTGTCTTATATCATTCTCGATTGGCAGAGCCTGGCATACGAAACGTCGTTTGGTCTATTTCCCGTAACAACCACCTTGCTCTCCATCCGCCGCTTGCACTCCTGGAGCAGCCTCGGTTTCGGTCTCCCAAGTCCCACGCGGGACCTTTCCGGAGAGTATCAACGCCACTGCAGCAGCTAAAAAGGGAAGATGATGACGAGAGACTAAAATCTCCCCGAAACGGACAGAGTACGGACGCTTCATCCGGCATGTGGCATGTGTGTCCCTTTTTGTTTTCAATACCCATGCCCCTGGTAAAAGCGTGGCCGGCCTGCCCCTTCGTTTGGATTTTGCTATGCGGCCTTGCTAATGCCTGTGAGAAGCCAGGTATCAGATCCCATTTGTTTCAAACATCTGTGTGTAGAAGAGGTAATATGCCGTTGGGGAACTCGCAAGTTTACCGATTGGGGAAATGTGTGATGCAGGATCGTCAACATGAATACATACATATGCTCGAGTGAAGCAGCTTCTGGACTTGCGAAGCTGAAGGAAATTGCTCGCCATTGACGATCCTTTTTCTGATGTGGTTGATATGAAGCTGTCCACCTCGCATTCAGAGGTAGCTTACCCTACATCTACCTTGATTGCACCAGTTGAGAGTAGCACTTGGCGGATGATGGAGTCGAGATGAATTCGACCAATTACGTGTACATAGTACATGTACATCTTGGACAATTGCCTATCAATACATGCGCTTGTAACTTGATGCCAACGGAAACAAGGTAGAATTAGCAGGTCAATACTTACCTACCTTACCTACTAGGTAGTACGTAAATGAGTTCCAGGGCATAGAGAGCTTGTCGCCTTCAGCAATTGTCGGTGCCTTCTATTCCGAGAGGGGAGCAACGTCGACGCAGCGGTTCATGCACCATGCAACCGAATTCGTCACCGTCAAGGACTGCCGTCTGGTCCCCTGTGATTGCTGAACATTGAACCCTGTGAGCCCTGTGAGCCTCGTTGGTGGAAGCGCTGACGAGAGCGCCTAACGAGCGCTGCCGGCCAATGGAGGCGCAGAGGCGGGGGCGCTGAAGGGCGATTCCAAACCAGCGGGGGTTCGTTGGACCCGACACTTCAAGCGAGGCGCGGCGATGCAGCGCGTAAATCGCTGTGGATATTGGACAAGATACGTCGATATGTATGTATATATACTATTCGTCGTCGAGGCCGTTCATTCACAAAAGCCATCGCCTGTCAACTCAATTGATATCGCCTCTTCCAACGACGTAGTGGCGCGGTGCAGTTGTATTCATGTTGGTTCCTCGGCTGTGCTAATCGATAATACCCCAGCGACTCCAACTTGTACAACACGCAGCCTACCTCTAGCGGGGCTCTTTCTTGGCCGTCTTACATGGGAGCGAGCTCGACCAGCTCCAACTGCTTCCTCTCGCCCTTTGCTTCTCGTCTTCTTCGCTTCTTCCTCTCCATCGCCCTCCTCCTGCCATCCGATCATCAATCATCTCCCAGTCCGCCATCGTCGTCATGTCCGGCCAGCAGCAGCACTTCTACCCGCGTATGTCCTCCCCGCATCCTCGGCTTCGACTTCACCCCAACAATGCTCCAAATACTGACTCACGACATCATCACAGCTCCGCCTGGCGCTGGCGCGGGTCAAGGTCCGTTCGAGAAAGCCATTGCGATTCGTCTCGATTCTACAGCTACAGTTCTAACCTGAGCACCCAACAGCGCCGCCTCCCCAGCAGCAGCAATATGCTCCTCCCCAGCCGTATCAGTCGGCGCCCCAGCATCAATATGCGCCTCCCCCGACCTCGCCCCCCGCGAACCAGACGCAGTTCTACCCTCCTCCCCAGGGTACTCCCGGACAGCCTAGCTACGCTCCGCCGCCCCAGCACACGCCCTCTCCCCAGATCCAGCAGCCCACGCCGGGCCATTACCCGCCGCCGCCGAGTAGCCAGACGCCTCAACACCAACACTCGTCCTCACAGCAGATGAACTTGGCCTTGCGCCCAGCGGCGACTCCCGACTCTGGCCACTACCAGCAGGTCCAATCGCCCCCGCCCCCGCCGCCTCAGCAGCAGCAGCAGCAGCCGATCCAACATCAACAGCAGCAAGCACCACCCCAGTTCTCTCCTCCGCCGTTTCCCCAACAGCAGCAGAATGCGCCGTATCCCCAGGAGAAGCCGCCGATTCAGACCAACCTCAATAACCCGGCGAACCTCGTCGGTGGAGCCCCGCCACCGTCGCACTTTGTGGGAGCTGTGGCGACGAGCGACGACGTTGGAACCTTCAATGGCGGAAGTTATCGCATCAGCCACCGGGACACCAACACCATCTTGACCATTCAGCTGGCCGTGGGCGCCCCATTGCATGCAAAGCCAGGTAGGTTGGGCGAAAGGAAGAGCTGCTGTGTCGTTTCAAAGCTAACGCACGGTAGGTGCCATGGTTGCCATGTCTCCGACAATCACCCTCAAGGGCAATGTCAAGTTCAGCGTCAAGAAGATTATCGCAGGCGGAGAGCTTTCTAGCTCAACGTATACGGGACCGGGAGAGCTTATCCTCGCGCCCTCAGCCCTGGGAGACATTACCAGCATCAGACTGACCGGCCAGGAGCAGTGGTCAGTTGGACATGACGCATATCTGGCGTCCACCCAAGCTGTTGTCAAAGATTACAAGCGTCAAGGGCTGGGCAAGGCCATCTTCAGTGGCGAGGGTCTGTTTGTTTACAAAATCTCGGGTACCGGCCTGCTCTGGGTCTCGAGTTTCGGCGCCATCATCAGGAAAGACGTGAGTATACGTATACCACCCCCCCTTTGGCCCGATTCAGAGGTACTGACCCAGAGTCATAGCTTGCCGCAGGCGAAAAGTACATCGTGGACAATGGCCACCTTGTGGCATGGAATACCAGCTACGTTCTGGAGCGTGTAGCTTCTGGTGGTCTCATCTCTGGCCTTTCTTCGGGAGAGGGTCTCGTCTGCAAGTTCACCGGCCCTGGCACCGTTTTCCTGCAGACGAGAAACCCGAAAGAGTTTGCCGTGTTCCTTGGCGGCATTGCCCCTCAGAATGCGTAAGGGGAGCTGCTCCCATCTTGGACGCTTACACGAAAATGAATGACAATGCATTGCTCTCCATCTCCCTTTTTGACATATCTCTTTGGACAAGAGATTGCCTGTCCGTCTTGTATCATCTCGTTGGAAATAAGCACTTGTTGGAGTTTGAGTTTAGCGATGGAGGTCCTTTTAACTTGTCTACCATTATACGACTTGCCTACCAGTATGTATGCCTGCACCAGTTGCCATGTATCAAGGTCTCTCCTGTTCCTTGGGTATATATGAGGAAGTAAATTCTCGATATCTCTGCTTCTCATCAAGCCAGTTGATCCGAAACGACGGGGAAGCTGTCATCCGGAGCCAAGCAGCAGGATAGACTTCCCTTTCTCTCTACAAGAAGATGAGAACTCGTGAGTCGCGACCTTGAATAGATGCACCTGCTGGCGTGTTATCGCATGCCAGACATGGGCGACCAACTGGCGCCTTCACGCATTATAGCTCTGAGGCAGGCGCGATGGAGGAATACCGACGCCCTTGTTGCCATAGCAAGCACCCATGAGGCTGACCTGGAGCGAGCCTCCTGGTCCTTGAATTTCTTCTTTCGAACATCACTCAGTCCGTCAGTTACGGGAAGCCCATCGTTGCATTTCCGCTCCCCTCACCAGCCGTTTCTTTTTGGCATTTGAGCGTGTTTTGTTTCTTTTTCCTTTCGTCTTTTCACTTAACGATTCAGCGACCCTTTCGCGGAAACTTTTGGCCCCGGATATCGCCAGCTGTCTGCCAGCTGCAAGCTATTGTCGGACTCCAGCTCAGCCCTTCTTCTACCCCAGCATCATCTGTCTCTTCTCCTCTCTTCCCTTCTCCTCTCTTCTTTTTCTGCTGCTCTTGACCCGACTACTTTTTCTTGACGCCGTTGTTGGGGCAGCGCCCGGCCGTCTTTTCTTCAGCGGACCTTTGACTGTGGTGATTTGTTTTGTTTCGAAGCTATAGTATCAGGGGAAGCGTTCTTGTGCGAAAAAAGAAGGAAATTAAAGAGGCTGCAGAAGGGCTATTCCCCGAGACTCCGACCGTCAGGAGCATTCGTTTCCAACCAAGGCAGCTTCAGAGCTTTCTCAACTCAATCGACAACAACCCATCGCTTGACTGTTCCTCGGCCTGCAAACGGTAAGTGGAATCAAGACACGCTCGCTTCTTGTGTGATGCAACATCGGCTGACCTGATTTCGAGGCTGGAAATGGCTGTCCCCAGCGCTGTCGGACGATATAAACGAGCACAACCCTCTGCCGCCATGACCAAAGAGGCGGGATCAAAGAACGAAACCCGCAGCAAGCCTTTGGGTCCCTCTCATGACTACCAACGATTGAAGAAGGTCAACAGCCAGCAGGCCTTGGACAACCCAGATTGGCGAACGCGCCCTTCTGAATCCAGTGGCTCGTCGAATGTGGACGACGAACAGAGGTTGCGCGCCCTGATAGGTGCTGCGAAGAAATGGACTGGAGAGGACGCCTTACCGGTCACCCCATCAGCCGGTGACAAAGGTCAGGAGAGGCGCTCGTACGGCCGTCAGTCTGCCACTGCCTCGTCGCAAGATGGTGCGACCGACAGCGAGTCGAGGTACAGGAGGCGCGATGTGTTTTCTCTGTCGTCTGAGTTGAAGCCCGCGATTGTCCAAACCATGAACGAGGAAAAGCCTGTCCAGTACGAAGTATTGAAGCAGATCTGCCTCTCGTCCTCGCGTGAGCACCCCCTGAGCCTCTTCGAAATTGTCCCTCTCGGCACAGCCCCTGGCTTCCAGTCGCCATCCATCGTTGACATTCGGCCCCTGAAGGAGAATGTGGCGCCGAAGAAGGCCTGCCACGCTCAGAATGAGCACATGGCAGCGGCAATCATGGCTGCCGGGGCCACGCCCAACAAGGTTCGAGTCCTTCCGAAGCTGCCTGCGCGCAAAGAAGAAGCACAGGAGAAGTATACCACCCCGGACGGCCTGCGACAACGAGACAGGGGCCCTGAGCAACCGGAAACGTCTACTACGCCAAACAACAAGAGCGACACTCGTTCCAGTGAGCGGCTGTCTCCTGGCCAGACGGCACGTTTGGTCACTGATGGGGGCCCTATAGCAGCGGCTGAGGCAGCTGAGCGAGACCAGGCCTTTCAACGATTTCTCAGGAGGCTAGTCCAGAAGAACAAGGGCTTGCAGACCGAAAAACCACCGCAACGAAGTGTCGGCCATGAAGGCGACTCCAAAGAAGACGGCAGACAAGGTTCAACCGACACCTGCGTGCTACGAGGTCCGGCCAAAGGGAATGATGGACGGAAGCAGGCTGCTTCGAGGTTTTTCATGAGCCACCAGACGCGAAGCTCTGAGATTTCTCCCAAGGACAAGCAAGCAAGTCGTTCGGCTGGGGAGTCTGCCAAGTTCAACAAGAACTTGAACCCCAAGGCACGAGAGTTCCTCTCGTTTGTCAACCAAAGCCCCAATCCAGACAATGGCAACGCGTTGCCCTATCACCCGCTTCCACCCCTTCCAGCACTTGAAACGAAGCCTGTCGTCGACAAGTGTGGAGAGGCAGATGCCGTGTCGCCTCCTAGACTCGGTCATCCCAATATTTCTCCTCCTCCAGGGCTCGGTTTACCCAATACTCTCCACCCTTTGAGGCTTGGGCTGCCCACTGGTTCTACGTTTCAGCAGCAACTGCCGCCACCGTATGGGTTTACGCCGTCCGCCGCCCCTAACCCGGCGACAGACCCCATGGCTTACAATAGCTCGATGGCAGGAAGACTGGTACCGCTACAGATGAGCATGGATCACTCAGGAGGTCAGTTTCAAGCGCCTGCTTTATCAATGCCGCAGCTGCCTCCGCTCCTCCCAGCAATGTTTAGACCGCAGGCGGTGATGCAAAACATGATGGGAAACACCAGCACATGGGGCTTTCCGCCGGCGCCCATGACGAGCGCCGCGTACCCCTGGATGGGCAGTTCCATTAATCCATGCTTCAACATGCCTTCGTACCAGATGCCGTCCACGGCGGATGCCAATCTTCCACCGCAGCCGGTGCCCAAGCCTCGGCGTCCTGATCCGGGGGATCAACAGGCATACGAGGCGTGGATCGAGTGGCGCAAGGCAAACGAGCCGGGCTATGCCCTGGAGTGTCGTCTGAGGCAGCAGCGGCGAGCTCAGCGGAGCATGACGGACAGGGGAGGGAGCAAGCCCTCGATGCAAAAGAGCGATGTTTCTGCGTCGTGAGGCGTACGGCATCGGGCGTAGTGGTGATGCCCTCGGATACGAAGCTTGGACCGACGCTCTTGGTGGCGTTCAGGGAGCAGTACCCGTGTGGAGTGGTCAGAGAGGAACGCCCCCCTTTCCCTAGCCCACATTTTGCATCCAAAAGGTTCGACTTTTGTTTCTTTTTGTTTCAATCTTCTTCATACTTACACTGTTCGGCCACATCATGCAGATGTTCGGAATCAGCCGCAATGGAGTGGATATGGTTGTTTTGCACATGTCTTCCGATTGCTCGTTTTGGGTCGTCAGGTGATGGCCAACTCCAGGATTACCCCTGGTGGAGCGGGTTGCCGGTGGGATTGGCACGATTACGAGCTGCGAGGTAATGGGCTGAATTGTATGGACTGGACTGTCAGAGTTCGTTGGAACAATTGTGTGTATGAATAGCTACGTTATGCTACGTTACTTGTGGCTTGCAGTTTGAAGGCTAGAAGGCTTGGAGGGGAGACTGAAATGAGGAGACTAGAACTAGGGGTTGTGGGCGCTTGGGGTAACGGAGCGTCTGGTGTGGTACAGCAGTCGACCAAATTATGAGATTAGCTAGTCTTTACAATATACCATATGCATGGTTATCTATCTATACATTAGTCTCTTGTCTATGAATGGTGCCATCTGCCGCTCGTACAATAGACGACGTAGAGTAACACCAGGAGAGGGTTGTAAGCATGATGCTCATGCAAATTGCACGCTCCGATTCGCTCCAATTGGGAGACGTGTGACTATCAAGTGAGACTTCGGCGGCTCAGGGGACTCAGGAGGACCGCGGGAAGAGAGACATGGAGGGTATTGATGAGGAGGAAGAAAGAGGATGATGGTGGGATTATGCATATCTTTGTCTCTGGATGACGTGGAGAGGGGAACTTTTGATGCATATACGAAGCGGAGCTATGTAGGGAGATGGTTTGTCATGATGTTCAAGGCGTATTGAGTTTTTCGAGAAGGAAGAGTAACATGGTTGCAGGGAATGGGGGGTTAATGAGTGATACTGAGACAAGAAAGGACTCCTATGGTGGAGGAAAGAAAATGGAGGTGAGGAAATACTCGCTGCTAGGTACTAGAATTAGAAAAGGAGTTCTGGTGAAGAAGGGAGAGGAGAGGAGAGGGGCGTTTTGCTGCGTGTCTGAGACATGCTACGGGGATGACGGGCGTGAAAAGGGGCTGACGACGTACCTACCTAAGTAGTGTGTATACGGAAGTTGAAGGTTTTCGGCACTCGCTCACTCACTTGATCTTTTTTTGAGTCAACCTTTGCTTGGAAAGTAATAGGCTGTTAAGAAGAATCAGAAGGAGGGCTAATTATGGACTGGATGAGATCGGCGGAGGAAAGGGGGGGGGGGATCGTGCGGGCTAATTTGGTGGCTTTGTTTGGTTCTTGTGCGACGACGAGGCGTTTTTGTTGTCTCTTCTATGTCTGCCTACTCTTGTCTCCCCTTTTTCTCTTGTGTAGTTTTAAACCGAGTGGAATATGTAAGAGTAACGTGAATGTGTGTATGCTGTCTCTTGGAGTAGGAGGGGAAGGAAAAGGGTTGGTCTTGGGGGTTTGATTGTGTTCGGCTTGGTTCTCGAGTTTTGTGTGATTTTTTCCCCGTCTTTGCTTGGCTGATGGCTGATGGTTTTCGATACTCGCTCCGTGAGCCAATCCAGATATATTTCTTGACTCTTGATTCTTTTTTTCTCTTCTTATTTGTTAGATGAGGCACGACGTAGATGAGGTCCTGCCCGTAAAGTCCTCGGGCAAAGAGAAAAAAAAAAAAAACACTCAGACGCCCTTTCCTAGGGTATATGGCCGAAGGGCTTTTGGTCTTGATCTACATACATCATTGGCTCTGTCTGTTTCAGTGGCTTGCTTGCCTTTTTTTTTTAAAATTTTTTTTTTTTTTACCCCCTCCGAATTCTTCTGCCTGATGTACTTCGAACGCCTTATTTGCACGCAACCCTGTACGACTTGACAACAAAAGGGGGGCGTGTCTGTAAACGTCAATCTTTGATTTGCTGGTTGGACGCGGTGAATTATTGGGATGCGGCTGGGTGCCAAAAGTGAAAGGGGCTTCGTCTGAGCTGCCATCACCGAGTGAAGGTTTTTTTTTTTTTTTTTTTTTTTTTTTTTTTTTTTTTTTTTTTTTTTTTTTTTTTTTTTTTTTTTTTTTTTTTTTTTTTTTTTTTTTGCTCTACAGGCTTGGGTTACTTGCATTATGAGAGGTTCTTCAATGTCTATGCGGAAAGCAAAGTGCATCTATCTCCTTCTCGTGTAAACCTAGAGAGCACACTACCCTCAGACGGACTTCACCCCTCGACATCGTACTTTTCCATGGAGGCAAGATCCCGGCTCCAAAAAAGGACACAACATCCGCCCCTCTATTCCAACACCAATCCACCCTCATCCATAATAAACATCTGAACAGATTTGAGAGATCAACCTAGGAACCTCCAGAATGGAACAGAACATCTCACAGATCTCTTCCCCCCGCCCTCCCTTAAAGACGGACAAATTCCTTCCCAGACAATAAAAGGAAAAAAAAAAAAAAATCCAGGTTCATCCTCAATCCCGCCAACGTCCCACCAAACCCCAAAACACCACATAAACCCGTCAAACAACACAAGCAAGGTCCTACTTCAACGCCGAGACACATCAGAGCCATAGGACACAGGACTCACAGGACACACACAAAAAAAAAAAAAAAAAAA